>NC_088863.1:8910131-8937903 GCF_032884065.1 Artemia franciscana
GATCAAAATTCTGAGATAGCCATTTTATTCAACATAGTCAAAAAAACCTAAACCATGTCTTTGGGGACGACTTACTCCCCCACAGTACCCGTGGGAGGGCTTCAAATTACAAACTTTGACCAGTGTTTATATCTAGTAATGGTTATTGGGAACTGTACAGACGCTTTCAGGGAGATATTTTGGTTGTGGGGAAGGGGTTGAGGGGAGGGGGTTATGCGGGGAGAACTTTCCATGGAGAAATTAGTAATGGGAAAGAAAATTTCCATGAAGGGGGCGCAGTATTTTTTAGCATTCTTCTAAAAGAACAATGAAAAGGTAAATATAAAAGTTTTTTCAATTGAAAGTAAGGAGCAGCATTAAAACTTTAAATGAACAGAAATTATAATTGCATTAACATATGAGGGGTTATCCTCCTTCTAATACCTCGGTCTTACGCTAAAGTAATTTTATCAATTTTAACTATTTATTCTACGGGCTTTGCGATTCAGGGGTCACTCTTAAGGAATTAGGACAAAGTTTAAGCTTTTGTAAAGCGCGAGGTATTAACAAGAGGGTGAACCTCCTCATATTTACGTAATAAAAACATACGAATTTAGAAGTTCGTTACGTAAGTTAATTCGTAAGTTACATATATTTTTACTAATAAAAACGTTCGTAAAAAATTTAAAGTTCTAGTTGCCTTTTTAAATAACCAGAAAATTGGAGGGTAACTAGGCCTACTCCCCCGCTCCTTTTCTCTCAAAATAGTCCGACCAAAACTATGAAAAAGCCATTTAGCCATAAAAATAAATTAATATACAAACTTCGTTTTAATTATTCATGTGCGAAGAGGCAAAATAAAAACATGCATTAATTCAAAAACGTTCAGAAATTAAATAAAAAAAAACAAGTTTTTTTTTAACTGAATGCCCAGCTCTTTACGCTAAAGTTTTTTATTGTTTTAAAAAGTAGAGTTAAGAGAAAGAGTCAAACTTTAGCAGAAAGAGCGGGGCGTTGAGGGGGGGACAGCCCCTTTCATATACGGAATAATTTCTGTTCGTTTCAAGTTTTAATATCGCTCCTTACATTCAGTTAAAAAAAACTTGTTTTAAAAAAAAAAGTGTTTTAAAAAAGTTTTTTATTGTTTTAAAAAGTAGAGTTAAGAGAAAGAGTCAAACTTTAGCAGAAAGAGCTGGGCGTTGAGGGGGGACAGCCCCTTTCATATACGGAATAATTTCTGTTCGTTTCAAGTTTTAATATCGCTCCTTACATTCAGTTAAAAAAAAACTTGTTTTTTTATTTATTTCATTAAAAAGCCATTATTTTTTAGTTTGATTTCTGTGTGTTCGACTATCTAGGAATATAAAGCAGTCTAGCTGCTTTCACAAATAAAATTTATCCGAAATATATAATATGATAAATATTTATACTTAAGGCTTATGTTAACAAATCCATAGCTCCTGAAACAGAAAAGTATACTTAAACATCGTGTAGGTCTTTAAAATTACCCAAATAAAATACAACATACCAAAAACATGATTTGAATGAGGGTATTCCAGTATTACTATTTCCTTTTATACTGATAGTGAACCAAAATGACAAAAATTATCAAGTTTCTTACGTAGTACAAGTCAGTCAAATACCCTTGTCGTAGCTATACCCGAAAGCCTCGGGGTTTTGACACTCTCCGCAACTCTCGATGCGAGACCAGCCGTCATCATACTGAGAAACTTCTCCACAAATCTCTTAGAATTCCGAACGAAAACCACGCAGTAGCGCAGAAATTTCTCCGATTCACAACTAATAAGATGATGGTTTTGGAAGGATGATACAAAGGCGAAACAGAATAGCTATAATTGGAGGATAAAGTGGTAGATCCAGGCAAAAGTATAATACTCACTACAAAGATTTATCGTTACAAAGCTAATTATACCAAGTAAAGGTTGTAATATCATCTGAATAATTAACCTACATAAATATTTGAGAACTAAGGAGCTTTATTATGTCTACTTTTAAGATTGTGTTGTTTTCATATAAACAACATCTTTTTGGCGAATTATTTTTTAATTTTTCTCCAAGTCTCAAAACTTTACGGTTGTCATGTTTTTTCTGTTAATAAATAAAAAAAACCAAGTTTTTTAAAATGAAAGTAAGGAGCAACATTAAAACTTAAAACGAACAGAAATTACTCCGTATATGAAAGAGGCTACTCCTCCTCAACGGCACGCTCTTTACGCTAAAGTTTGACTCTTTCTCTTAACTCTATTTTAAAAAAAGTAAGAAACATTAGCGTAAAGAGCGGGCCGTTGGGGAGGAAAAGCCCCTTTCATAAGTTTTAATTTTGCTCCTTACTTTCATTTAAAAAAACTTGTTTTTTTATTTAATTTCTGGACGTTTTTGAATTAATGCATATTTTGATCTTGGCTCTCCGCACATAAATAATTAAAACGAAATTTGCATATTAGTTAATTGCAATTAATCGGAAGATTTTGAGAAAAAAAGGAGCGAGGGAGGAGGCCTAGTTGCCCTCCAATTTTTTGATTACTTAAAAAAGCAACTAGAACTTTTAATTTTTTAAAAACGTTTTCATTGGTAAAAAATATACGTAACTTACTAATTAATTTACGTAACGAACTTCTATATTCGGATGTTTTTATTGCGTGTATGAGGCGGTTCAACCCTCGTCGATACTTCGGTCTTTTCCATAAGGCTTAAATTTTCTCCCAATTCCTTAAGAATGACCTCTGAATCACAAAGGTCGTAGAATAAATAGTTGAAATTACTAAAAATACTTTAGCGTCAAGAGTGAGTTATAACGAGGAGGTAAACCCCTCATATGCGTAATAATTTTGTTCGTTTTAAGTGTTAATGCTGCTCCTTATTTTCAGTAGAAAAAAATTTTCATAATTATTTTTTCATTGTTTTTTTTTTCAAATAATGCTAGAAAACCCTGCGCCCCCCTTCATTGAAATTCTCTTCCCCCATGAAAAGTTTCTCCATGGAAATATCTTCCCACGTACCCCCCCTCAAATCTCCCCCTAAACAAAAAATCCCCCTGAAAACATCGCCTAGGTGCCCTCCAATTTTTTTGTTCACTTAAAAATTCCCCTGAAAAGGTATGTACGCTTCCAAATAACCATTACTGTATGTAAAACGCTGTTCAAATATTGTAACTTGCAGCCCCTTCCCCGGGGACTTCGGGGGTGTGAGTCAGCCCAAAAGACATAGTTATTATGTTTTTTGACTATGCTGAACACAATGTCTATCTTAAAATTTTGATCCGGTGACTTTGGCAAAAATGACCTTGGGAGGGGTCCTAGGTGCCCTCCAGTTTCTTGGTCACATGTTAAGGGCACTAGAACTTTTAATTTCCGTTAAAATGAGCCCTCTCGCGACATTCTAGGACCACTCAGTCGATACGATCACCTCTAGGAAAAAAAAAGAAAAAAAGACAAATAAACACGCATCCGTGATCAGTCTTCTGGCAAAAAATGCGAAATTCCACATTTTTGTAGATAGGATACGCTGAATCTGATGATGTGATTTTCGTTAAGATTGTATGACCTTTAGGGGCGTTTCCCCTATTTTCTGAAATGAGGCAAATGTTCTCAGGCTCGTAATTTTTGATTGGTATAACTGATCTTGATGAACTATATATAATTAAAATCAGCATTAAAATGCGGTTCTTTTGATGTAACTATTGCCATCAAAATTCCATTTTTTAGAGTTTCGGTTACTATTGAGCCGGGTCGCTCCTTACTACAATTCGTTACCACGAACTGTTTGATCTTGTATTCTTGAAAGAAAGTAGTCATGTGCAATAAGCTAAATACTTAATGAACACAGGTATGAACAAGAAAAATAGGATGAAAATGTAATAGGAAAATTTACTAATTGGGTAGCTTTATTTAACATGGAAGCGTTTTAGTAAGGGTGATTGATTCAGTGGACATAAAAACTAAAATATCCAAGGTGAAAGTGTCTCCTTTGTAGTTTCAAGAGGTTCTTAAAAAAGACGAAGATAAGCCTTGGAACCAAGATTCGGATATTTGATATGAGAAACATGCTAATTGTGAAGTAGAAATATCAACGTAGCTACCTTCAAATTGTTCACACATCGTTTCACAGATCGTTTGGATTAGAAAATTGGGATTGACTGATGAAGCAAAACGTAATGGATTTTCCATCTGTGAAGTTTCCATTAAAAACTAGTTCTTTTTACCAGTATATTTACAATTTCTGTTCCTTAGAGATAGGGTTTCTACTGAAAAGGGTTGCTGTTTAATTACCATCCACTCCCGTGAACGGTTCTATTATGCTATTAAATAAATAAATAAACTAGTTTTTTTTAGCTGAAACTAAAGAGCGACATTAAAACTTAAAACGAACAGAAATTACTCCGTTTATGAAAGGGGCTGTTCCCTTCTCAACTCCCCGCTTTTTACGCTAAAGTTTGACTCTTTCTCTCAATTCTACTTTATTAAACGGTAAAAAACTTTGATATAATGATTTTGATATAATTTGATATAATGAACATTATATATTTGAAATCAGCATAAAAATCCAGTTTTTTTTATGAATTGATTGTTATTAAAAATTATGTCTGTTAAAGATTTCGTTACTATTGAGCCGAGTCGCTCCTTACTTACAGTTCGTTACCATGAACAGTTCGATGTGTCAGACGGCAGTTAGGCTCAATCCCATTGCGAATAAGTATCGACCTACTAGATGTCCTTGCTTAGTTTATTGTAGTTGAACATCTGTCTTATGTCCTTACTTGGAAGTTCATTAGAATCTCCAATAAGGGGAACAAATCGTACTGTCCAAACCATAGATTGCTCATCGAACAATAGTGATTGACCTTTTCAACTATTCAAGCAATACCGATTTTCTCAGTTTTGGAGGTTCTCGACTTCACCAATGAATATTTAAATTATTTAGATTATTGAAATTATTATTTAATTTATTTGAATAATATTTAATAATTTAATATTAATAATATTAATTAATAATTTGATAATATTAAATAATTTATTTAAATAATATTTAAATTAATAAATTATTAAATAGTTAAAAAATTTTAAATTAAATATTACTATTTGAATTAGTTCACAGAAAGTCTGAAGTCTGAAAGAAAGACTATTGAACGAAAAGAAAGTCTGAAAGAAAGGAAGAAAGAATTGACTTTCTGAAAGAAAGTCAGACAAAAAGTCTGAAAGAAAAATTATTGAACGAAAAATAAATGAATGTTGATTAATAGTTTAATGTACATATACAAACATTTATTCTTTAAATTCTTAATAATTTTTTGATTTATTAACGTTAAAAAAGAGAAAACATTTAAACGTACATTGTTTTCAGTAAATTGCAAATCATGTTCTGATCTTCAGAAGGCATGGGGATAGGTTAGATCCCCACACCTTTATTTGATGGGTAGCATTACATATAATGAACATTATATATTTGGAATCAGCATAAAAAATCCAATTCTTTTTATGTATTGATTGTTATTAAAAAATTGTGTCTGTTAAAGATTTCGCTACTATTGAGCCGAGTCGCTCCTTACTTACAGTTCGTTACTATGAACTGTTTGATGTGTCAGACGGCAGTTAGGCTAAATCCCATTGCGAATAAGTATTAACCTACTAGATGTCCTTGCTTAGTTTATTGTGGTTGAACATCTGCCTTATATCCTTACTTGGAAGTTCATTAGGATTTCCAATAAGGGGAAAAATCGTAGTGTCCAAACCATAGATTGCTCCTCGAAGAATAGTGATTGACCTTTTCAACTATTCGAGCAGTACCGATTTTCTCAAGAATAGAGGTTCTGGACTTCACCAATGAATATTTAAATTAGTTCAAAGAAAGTCTGGCTAATAAAACTTGATTAAGTGGAAGGCTTCCATCTGGCTAACAGAAGGTTTACCGATGCTCAAGCATAAAATATTCGCTATTGATGTGCTTCTCTGTCATCAAACATGACTAAGAAAATTGAAGCAAATTCTGGCTTAGAACTGAAAACAATGTGAAAGCATTAACGAATCTTAATGACTCAATCTTTTACAATAAAATAAAGACTGCGATGGCAGAGACTACTCCTGAAATAAAATATAGTGGGCAAAAGAATTTCTTATTTTCAAACTGAATCTTATTACCTCTAGATTTATTCAACTGAAAGTAAGGAGCAACATTAAAAATTAAAAAGAACACAAATACTCCCGTATTTGAGGAGGGCTACCCCTTCCACAACCCTCACTCTTCATTCCGAATTCTTAAAGCTCTTTAAAAATACTTCTCATTCAAACTTAACATCCAGATTTTCATTCAATTGTGTATGACTAGTCTTTCTTTTGACAAAAGGTCAAACTCTAGGGTAAAGGGTGATGGGGTAAAGGAATGGGTAGTGACCTCAATTATAGAATAATTTCTGTTTGTTTTACGTTTTAATGTTGCTCCTTAACTTCAGCCGAATTTTTTTCCTTTCATTTTTGACTGTTTTTCAAATCATATCAGGAAATTAAAATAACCCCCCCCCCCAGAGTGACGTTTTCCTGGGAAACTTTCCCGGAAACATTTTCCCAGGGAAAATTCTCCGCATGCAAAATCCTTCCCCACTGAAAGTCACCCCCACCAAAAAACTTTTACATATCCCAATAGCGGATATTATGCTAAACAATGGGCGAATTTTATAAATTACAGCCCTTTCCTTAATAGGGCCCAGTCATCCCCATATGGTCTATAAGGGGTCCTCTAATCGCAAAATACGCAGTTATTGGGCCTTTCAACTATGATGAATGAAATTTTTGTCTTAAAAATTTTTTATCGAATGTCTTTGGGGAAAAAGGGGGTGATGGAATGAAGGGGGAAGGCTAGATGCCCTTTATTCTTTTTGTCACTTAAAAAAGGCACTAGAAATTTTTATTTCCATTAGAATAATTCTTCTCTCGACTTTCAAGGACCATTGGTTTGACGCAATCATCCATGAAAAACAAAAGATAAGAGCTCATATGGCACTTGTGACGAGGCCGAAAGAGCCAAAAGCCAAGAGCTCATATGGTATGAGCTCTTGTAAAATTCTAAGAATCAATAGATTGATTTAAAAGGAAATTAAGAGGCTTAATGCCGGTCGGGACTTAAAATAAGAGCTCTGAGTCACGAGGTCCTTCTAAATATCAAAATTGATTAAGATCCGATCACCCACTCGTAAGTTATAAATGGCTCATTTTTTCTAATTTTTCCTCTCCCTTCAGCCCCCCAGGTGATCCAATCTGGGAAAATGACTTTATCAAGTAAATTTTTGCAGTTCCCTGATCCGCCTACCACTTTTCATCGTCCTAGCACGCCAAGAAGCACCAAAGTCGCCAAAGCACCGAACCCCGCCCCCTAACTCCCCCGAAGAGAGCGAATCCAGTACGGTTACGTCAATCACGTATCTACGGCATGTTCTTATTCTACCCACCAAGTTTCATTCCGATTTCTCCACTCGAAGCGTTTTCCAATATTTCTTGTTTCCCCCTCCAACTCCCCCAGTGTCAGCAGATCTAGTCGAGATTTGAAACATGAGTTCTGAGACATGAGTTCCTTCTAAATATCAAATTTCATTAAGATCTGGTCACCAGTTCTTAAGTTAAAAATACCAAAATTTTTCTAATTTTTCCAAATTAACACCCCCAGCTTCTCCAAAGAGAAAGGATCCGTTCCAATTATGTTAATCACGTATCTATAACTTATACTAATTCTTTCCATCATGTTTCATCCCGATCTCTCCACTCTAAGTGTTTTCCAAGATC
The DNA here is from genome assembly GCF_032884065.1 of Artemia franciscana. Lineage (NCBI taxonomy): Eukaryota > Metazoa > Arthropoda > Branchiopoda > Anostraca > Artemiidae > Artemia > Artemia franciscana. The sequence continues at coordinate 8,917,901 of NC_088863.1, forward strand.
TCTGCTTCCCCCCTCCAGCCCCTTTTGTCCCAAGACCCGATTCGAATTAAAAATGGAACATATAAGACATAAGATCCTTCTATATATCAAAATTAAAAATTAAAAAGAACACAAATATTCCCGTATTTGAGGAGGGCTACCCCTTCCACAACCCTCACTCTTCATTCCAAATTCTTAAAGCTCTTTAAAAATACTTCTCATTCAAACTTAACATCCATATTTTCATTCAATTGTGTATGACTAGTCTTTCTTTTGACAAAAGGTCAAACTCTAGGGTAAAGGGTGATGGGGTAAAGGAATGGGTAGTGACCTCAATTATAGAATAATTTCTGTTTGTTTTGCGTTTTAATGTTGCTCCTTAACTTTAGCCGAATTTTTTTCCTTTCATTTTTGACTGTTTTTCAAATCATATCAGGAAATTAAAATTACCCCCCCCCCCCCAGAGTGACGTTTTCCTGGGAAACTTTCCCGGAAACATTTTCCCAGGGAAAATTCTCCTCATGCAAAGATCTGGTCACCAGTTCTTAAGTTAAAAATACCAAGATTTTTCTAATTTTTCCAAATTAGCACCCCCAGCTTCTTCAAAGAGAAAGGATCCGTTCCAATTATGTTAATCACGTATCTATAACTTATACTAATTCCTTCCATCATGTTTCATCCCGATCTCTCCACTCTAAGTGTTTTCCAAGATCTCTGCTTCCCCCCTCCAGCCCCCTTTGTCCCAAGACCCGATTCGAATTAAAAATGGAGCATATGAGACATAAGATCCTTCTATATATCAAGTTTTATTAAAATCCGAGCACCCATTCGTAAGATAAAGATACCTCAATTTTCACTTTTCCAAGAATTCCTGTTTCCCCCTCCAATTCTTCCCAATATCACCGGGTTCGGTCGGAATTTAAAAAAAGAGCTCTAAAGCACAAAATCCTTCTAAATATCAAATTTCATTAAGATCTGATCACCCGTTCGTAAGTTACAAATACCTCATTTTTTCTAATTTTTCCGAATTGCTCCCACCCCCCAACTCCACCAAAGAGAGAAGATCCAGTCCGGTTATGTGATTCACGTATACAGGACTTCTGCTTATTTTTCTCACTAAGTTTCATCCCGATCCCTCCACTCTAAGCGTTTTCCAAGATTTTAGCCCCCCCCCTAACTCCCTCCAATGTCACTAGATCCAGTCGGACTTTAAAATAAAATCTCTGAGACATGATATCCTTCTAAATATCAAATTTCATTAAGACCTAATCACCCGTTCGTAAGTTAAAAATACCTCATTTTTCTAATTTTTCCAACTTAACCATCCCCCCACTCCCCACAGATGGTCGAATCAGGGAAAGGACAATTTCTAATTTAATCTCGTCTGGTTTCTGATACGCCAGCCAAATTTCATCGTCCTAGCTTACCTGGAAGTGCCTAGACTAGCAAAACCGGGACAGACAGACAGAGAGACCGATAGACCGACGGACAGAATTTGCGATCGCTATATGTAACTTGATAGATGCCAAGTGCCATAAAAAATAAACAAGCATACCTAATGTTGATAGGAGCTTGAAACTTCAGCAGTAGAGTTATCATCTATGTTAAATTTAATGGTCAGATTTCCATTAAGATCGCTTGACTTATTTGGTGTATTTTTCCCTTTTTCAAAAATTTTTCTCAATTCCCCCTTTTTCAAAAAATTTTCAGGTTATTTTTCTCAGGTTCATAAATTTTGATGGGTAAGATTAAACTTAAAAGAATTTTATATACTTGGAATCAGCATAAAAAAATGATTACTTTAATGTACCAATCGTCATTAAATTTGCTTTTTGGAGTTTTATTTACTACTGGACCAAATCTCTCCTTACTTGCATTTTATTACTGCGAACTCTTTGATTATATGTCTAGAAACAAAAATGTTATCATATTGTGATACTTCTTCCCAAACTAGGTTTATATATAAATTGAATAAATAAAACAAGTTTTTTTTTAACTGCAAATAAGGAGTGACATTAAAACTTAAAACGAACAGAAATTATTCCGTATATGAAAGGGGTTGTCCCCTCATTAACACCTGGATCTTTACGCTAAAGTTTGACTCTTTCTCACAACTCTACTTTTTAAAACAATAAAAAAACGTAAACGTAAAGAGTGAGGCGTTGAGGAGGGGACATACAACGCCTTTGATATACAGAATAATTTCTGTTCGTTTTAAGTTTTATTGACGCTCCTTACTTCCAGTTAAAAAAATGTTTCTTTTTATTTAATTTCTGAACTTTTTGAATTAATGTTTGTTTTATTTTGGCTCACCGCACATAAATAATTAAAACGGAATTTGCATATTATTTTTTTTCGGCTAAATGGCTTTCTCATAGTTTCGATCGGATGATTTTGATAAAAAAAAGGATGGGGGAGGAGGCCTGGTTGCCATCCAATGTTTTTATTAGTAATAAATATACGTACCTTACGAATTAACTTACGTAAAGAACTTCTATATTTGTATATCTTTATTACGTATATGAGGGGGTTTGCCCCCTCTTCAATACCTTGCTCTTTACACTAAAGCATGACCTTTTCCCCAATTCTTTAACAATGACCCCTGAATCACAAAAGCCGTAGAATAAATACTTGAAGTTACTAAAAATACTTTAGCGTAAAGAGTGAGAGATTGTGGAGGAGATGAACCCCCTTGTTTGCGTAACAATTTCTGTTCTTTTATGGTTTTAATGCTTCTCCTTACTTCAAGCTGAATTTTTTTTCTCATTTTTTTTAATAATGCTAGAAAATCCTGCAGCCCCTTCATGGAAATTCTCTTCCCTCATGTTAAATTCCTCCATGGAAATATCCTTCCACGTAACCCCTCCCCCAAACCCCCCTGAACACGCAAAAAGTCCCCCTGAAAACGTCTGTACACTTCCAATATGTAAACAATGGTCAAAGTTTGTAACTTGCAGTCTCTCCCCCGGGGACTGTGGGAAATAAGTCATCCCAAAAGACATAATTATTAAGTTTTTTTACTATGCTGAACAAAATTTCTAACTCAGAATTTTGATCCGGTGACTTAGGGAAAAAATGAGCATTGGAGGGGCCCTAGGTGCCCACCAACTTTTGGTCACTTAAAAAGGGCACTAGAACTTTAAATTTTTGTTAGAATGACCGCTCTCACGACATTGTAGGACCACTTGATCGATACGATCACCCTAGAAAAAAAAAAACACTAATCCACGATCTGTCTTCTGGAAAAAAAAATACAAAACTTCATATTTTTGTAGGTAGGAGCTTTAAACTTCTGCAGTAGGGTTTTCTAATACGCTGAATTTGATGATTTGATTTTCTCTAAGATTCAATGACTTTTAGGGGATGGTTTCCTGTATTTCTAAAATAAGACAAATTTTCCCAGCCACGTAACTTCTGATGGGTAAGACTACACTTGATAAAACCTATATATTTAAAATCAGCAAAAAAATGCAATTCTTTTGATGTAACTATTGGTATTAAAATTCTGTATTCTAGAGTTTAGGTTACTATTCAGCCGGGTCGCTCCTTACTACAGTCCGTTACCACGAACTGTTTGATTTGATGGTTCTTTAAAGGTTATATACCTATCGGTTGTCTTCCAATTTTTAGTTGGTAAGACTATTACCATCTTAAAGTATCCCCCCTCCACCTGGAACACTATTATACCTATTCGACTTAGAAATCGGGTTTTTTTTTTTTTTTTGATTGCTTTCGAAATTACGGATTTTATAGAGCAGTATCACATTTTCTTCAGTGTTGTCTTGTTGAACACTGTAAACAAATAAGCAAAATAAATACTTTTGTTTTGACAACACTGTTTATCCACAAAAATTAGAACGCGAACAGTCTCTTGATTTTAAAGGAATCCAGACATTCAAAGAAAATCTACACCTCAAGCGGTTTCATGTCGAGTGGTTTTACCTTATTTTGTACTGATTTTTCAGCCATATCTTTTTTTATTTAGGTTTGTTTTTATTTAAGTTTTAATTGCTAGACATAGCCTATTAATTGCTATGTCTAACACACTAGTGAGGTAGTTTTATTCCAGAACAATTGATGCCCTGCTGCTACCTTTGCAATAAAATCGAGTGGTTTTACCTTATTTTGTACTGATTTTCCAGCAATCAACAAACATGACGTCAGTCGACACACAAACATGACGTCACTCGACACACACACACACATACACAGACAACTTATTTTTATATATATAGACTAGCTGTTGGGGAGGCGCTTTGCAACCCCCCCCCCCCAAGCCCCCCCCCGCACGTAAGTCGTTACGCGCCATATTAGTTACGCGCCATTGTAGTTGTGTCCCTATGTCCCACCTGTGATATATATATATATATATATATATATATATATATATATATATATATATATATATATATATATATATATATATATATATATATATATATATATATATATATATATATATATATATATATATATATATGTTTTTAACTACGTAAAACTTGCGAATATACAACATTCTTTGCTGTCCCATTGTCTGTGCATATAAATAGATTGCCAGGTTTACCGACTCTTGAACATGAAACATATAATGGTCCATGGGAAAACAATCCGTATTCAGATCTATACCTCATGATTCTAATGATTGCCCTTGAGCTTTGTTGATGCTGATTGCTAATCGACGATTCCCTGTGTCACCGTCGTCATTTATATATACCCCTGTGCCCCCCCGGCATCCCCGTTGTAGTTGTGTCCCTGTGTCCCGGTCGTCATTTATATTCCCTGTGTCCCGGTCGTCATTTGTGTCCCGGTGTCCCAGTCTGTGATTTCTCTTTGAGGGTTCCGTGCGTCATTTATATTCCTTGTGTCCCGGTGTCCCGGTCGTCATTTGTGTCCCGGTGTCCCGGTCTGTATATACATTCGTTTTTGAATCGGTCTTTTTTTAGGTTTTAGTTTTTTGCCTTTTTTTTAGTTTTTTTAGTTATATCTCATGATTCTAATGATTGCCCTTGAGCTTTGTTGATGGTGATTGCTAATCGAACATTCCCTGTGTCCCCGTCGTTATTTATATATCCCCCTGTGCCCCCCGGCGTCCCCGTTGTAGTTGTGTCCCTGTGTCCCGGTCGTCATTTATATTCCCTGTGTCCCGGTTGTCATTTGTATCCCGGTGTCCCGGTCTGTATATACATTCGTTTTTGAAATGGTAGGCTATATGATGAAATAAATTTTTGTATTTTTCCCCTTTTTTTCTTTTTAGTTTTTTTTTGGTTTTTACTTTTTTTAATTTTTTTAGTTTTTTTTCTTTTTTCTTTTTAGTTGTTTTATTTTTATTTTTTTTAGTTTTGTTTTTCCCCTTTATTTTTCATTTTTTTTCCTTTTTTATTTTTTTTCTTTTTTAGTTTTTTTAGTTTTTTTAGCTTTTATAGTTTTTTTTAATAGTTTTTAGTTTTTTTTTCTTTTTAGTTTTTTGTAGTTTTTACCTTTTTTTAGTTTTTTTAGTTTTTTTTACTTATGTCCTGGTCGTCATTTATACTCCCTGTGTCACGGTCGTCATTTGTGTCCCGGTGCTTTGTTGATGGTGATTGCTAATCGAACATTCCTTGTGTCCCGGTCGCTTTCTCTTTGAGTGTCCCGGTCGTCATTTATATTCCCTATGTGCCGGTATCCCGGTCGTCGTTTGAGTCCCGATGTCCCGGTCTGTAATTTCGTCAGTCGAAAACATGACGTCAGTCGACACACAAACATGACGTCACTCGACAGACACACACACACACACAGACAACTTATTTTTATATATATATAACTAGCTGTTGGGGTGGCGCTTCGCGCCACCCCAACACCTAGTTGGTGGGGCGCTTCGCGCCCCCCCAAGCCCCCCCGCGCGCGTAAGTCGTTACGCGCCATATTAATTACGCGCCATTGTAGTTGTGTCCCTGTGTCCCACCTGTGAATAGAGATAGATATAAATATATGTTTTTAACTACGTAAAACATGCGAATATACAACATTCTTCGCTGTCCCATTGTCTGTGCATATAAATAGATTGTCAGGTTTACTGACTCTTGAACATGCAACATATAATTGTCCATGGGAAAAACAATCCGTATTCAGATCTATACCTCATTATTCTAATGATGTGTCCCTGTGTCCCGGTCGTCATTTATATTCCCTGTGTCCCGGTCGTCATTTGTGTCCCGGTGTCCCAGTTTGTAATTTCTCTTTGAGTGTCCCGGTCGTCATTTATATTCCCTGTGTCCCGGTGTCCCGGTCGTCATTTGTGTCCCGGTGTCCCGGTCTGTAATTTCTATTCGAACAATCCCTGTGTCCCGGTCGTCATTTATATATCCCGCCTGTGCCCCCGGCGTCCCCATTGTAGGTTCTTCAGTCATTTTACAATGAAACATTTTTCCGTGAACAAATGTCTTAAATACCGTTAATGACGTCACCGTCAAAGCAAAAATGACGACAACTAATTTAATGACGTCAGCCGACACAGAAACATGACGTCACCTGATCCACAGATCCACAGACAGCCAACTTATTTTTATATATATAGAAGATATAATATATATATATATATATATATATATATATATATATATATATATATATATATATATATATATATATATATATATATATATATATATATATATATATATATATATATATATATATATATATATATAGGTATTGACATTGACATAGACACAGATATAGACACTGACATAGACATAGACAAAAACATAAACATAGACATAGACACAGACAAACACATATACATAGACATACACATAGAAACAGACATACACATAGACATACATATAGATATAAACGTAGACAAAGACATAATCATAGACATATATACAGACATAAACATACAAAAATAAAATAGACATGGTCATGGACATTGATAATGACATGGACACAGACATAAACATACACACAGAGCTAGACATGGACATTGAAATAGACATACACATGGGCATTAACATAGATATAGACACAGAATAGACATAGACTATGTCTATGTCTATGTCAGACAATCAAGAAAAAGTGACTGACTCCATTATATTCTGGGTCAGTCGTATTTTCTTTTAGTTTAGATAGTAGATTATAATACAGTTTAGTGACATATTTTTTCCTCGCCGTGATGCATCTGAATAGAACTGAGTTGAGTCTCCTTACGATATATATTTTATCCTGACACTCAAGGTCGTCTTTAAGCCTTTCTTGGCATAAGGCTTTAAAAGATTGGTCCCCTGCGTCTATAAGAAATATAAGTAACTCACAACATTTCGAGAATTTTAATTCTTCATTCGATTTTAATCCTTTTGAAATTATCTTCAATACTAGCTCAGCATTTTCCTTTGAAACTCGTGTCTGCTCAGCTATTTCCTGTGCTTCAGTTAATATCTGAGGCAAGGCGTTGTTACTTGTATTTTTTTTTACTAGTTCTGCCAATTTTAATTGTTTAAAATATTTGTCCAGTGCTGTTTTGATTTTTTTGCACATAATATTTCATCTCCAAAAACTTTTTTCGTAAATACACGTATCCATGAGCTATAGGTGTACTAAAACAAAACTAATTTTTAAGTTTTCGGTATTTATCTGATTGAAATGGAAAAAAAAATTAAATTATTGCTCAGTGAACAAAAATATTTTTGCAGTTTGCATAATAATCTTAGTGATTCTGAATTTAAAACTAAAATAAAATTAATTTTGATTTTTTTTTAATCGATATTTAGCATGACCTTATACATTTGCACACTTTAGGAGTTAAGCCACTGTTTTTGCCTTATGAACAAAATTTTTGCCTAAAATAATTATTTCATCTTTAAAACACTCTTTTCTTGAATACACATATCAATGAGCTAATGGCGAACTAAAGCAAAACTAATTTTAAATTTGTTTCGGTATTTGTCTTGTTGGAATTGATAAATTAAATTTTTACTCAGTGAGCAGAAATACTTCTGCAGTTTGCATAATAATCTTAGTGATTCTAAATTTAAAGCTAAAATAAAATTTATTTGATTGTTTTCTTATCGAAACACACTTTGGGAATCAAGCCGAGAAAAGTTTGACTCGATGAGACAATTATAGCTTATGACTGAGAAATATTGAGCTTTGCTGATCTTTTATATAAAAATTTTAGTTATATCTACGACCAAAAACCAGATGAAAAAAAGATACCGTAGCTTTTCCCCCTCTCTTTCTTTCTCTTCAGATAGCTTGGCCATGGAACAGCCTAGAGCTTTTAGCTCGCCTTTATTTATCGCCTTTATATATAGATATATATATAAAAATAAGTTGTCTGTCCGTTACGCTAGATTATATCTTCTATATATATAAAAGAAAACAAACTAGAATGTAAAAACTGGAAATTGCATAAATATTTCGAAATATTTTGACAATAGATAAAAGTAATTCGAAAAAGAAAAACGGTAAAAAACTAAAAAAAAAACTAAGAGAAAAAACTAAAAAAAAAAAATTAAAAATTAAAAAAAATTAAAAAAAGAAAAAACCTAAAAAGAAAAAACGTAAAAAAATAAAAAAGATAAAAAACTAAAAAAAAACTAAAAAAGCTAAAAACTAAAAAAAGAAAAAACTAAAAAAAAACGGGGAATTGCACAAATATTTCAATATATTTTGACAATAGATTAAAGTAATTCGAAAACCTTAAAACAGATACCCCAAATTTAAGGTTTAATTTAAATTGTTGGAGCTTTAGCATGCTTGGCACGTAAAGATTTTTCCAAGTGTCAATGTTAGAATGAACATTGAGAAATTGAAGAAAACAAATCAATAAAAAGAAGAAACTAAAAAAAGAAAAAACTAAAAAAGAAAAAAAACTAAAGAAGAAACTGTATCTATATATATAAAAATCTATCTTCTATCTATATATATAAAAATAAGTTGTCTGTCCGTTACGCCAGATTATATCTTAAATATATATAAAAATGAAACTAAACTGAAAAGCAAACTGAAACTAAAAATGTAGAAACTGGTAATTGCATAAATATTTCTATATATTTTGACAATAGATTAAAGTAATTCGAAAACCTTATAACAGATATTTATAATTTTGAGTTTTATTATAAATTGTCGAGTGTTTGCATGCTTGGTACGTAAAATTTTTTTCTAACATCAATGTTAGAATGACACGTAGAAATCTATTAATGTTTAAGTTTAAAATGACTGATGAACTTACAATGGCAAAAGCCGATGAAGATGCTCAAAGAGTCTATGCCAAAAAACTTGCTGCTGATAGAGAAAGTCAGAAAAGAAAGCGTGCCGAGGAATCAAAAGAACAGCAAGGAAACAGGCTTGAGGCTAAAGAACGCAAAACCGCGCAGTTAGATGAAGATCCACCTGGACAGCGAGAGTCAAAACATATCAAAACTGAAAATGATAGCGATGATGATTGGGTTTGGGATCTTGACTTGGATAAGGTCATCAATGCCTACCAGATTTTAGTTAAAAAAACAAAGGTTCGGCGATATGTATTTCATAGTGAAGCTGAAAAATAAAGAAGAAAAAGAAAACTGAAAAAAGAAAAAATGTAAAAACTAAAAAATACTAAAAAGAAAAAACACTCAAAGAGAAACTACAGACCGGGACACAAATGACGACCGGGACAGAGGGAATATAAATAACGACCGGGACACTCAAGGAGAATTTACAGACTGGGATACCGGGACACAAATGACGACCGGGACACAGGCAATATAAATGACGACCAGGACAACAATGACAACACCCGAGGAAGCTGCTCAAAACGAATGTATTCACGCCGAAGTAGCTGAGTTGGTAAAGCATTATGTTTCAGGTTCTATGTCCGAGAGGCTCCAGGTTTGAACCTTGGCTTTAGCATTAATACAAAAGAAGAAAAAAACTAAAAAGGTAAACACTACAAAAAAACTAAAAAGAAAAAATATATCTATATATATAAAAATAAGTTGTCTGTGGATGGATGGATGGATGGATGTGTGGATGGATGTGTCAGGTGACGTCACCTGAAAAAACTGGATTAGGTGACGTCAAAACTGAAAAAACTAAAAAAAGGCAAAAACTACAAAAAAAACTAAAAACTAATAAAAAAAATAAAAAAGCTAAAAAACTAAAAAAACTATAAAGGTAAAAACCAATAAAAAACTAAAAAAAAAACTGAAAAAACTAAAAAAAGGCAAAAACTACAAAAAAAAACTAAAAACTAATAAAAAAAGTAAAAAAGCTAAAAAACTAAAAAAACTAAAAAAACTAAAAAAAGGTAAAAAACTAAAAAAATAAAAAATAAAAAAAAACTAAAAAAAAGGAAAAAACTGAAAAATAAGCTAAAATAAAGGTAAAAACCAATAAAAAACTAAAAAAAAAGGAAAAAACTAATAAATGACGACACTCAAAGAGAAAGCGACCAGGACAAAAAACTAAAAAAAAAGGCAAAAACTACAAAAAAACTAAAAACTAATAAAAAAAATAAAAAAGCTAAAAAACTAAAAAAACTAAAAAAAGGTAAAAAACTAAAAAAACTAAAAACTAAAAAAAAACTAAAAAAGGTAAAAACTAAAAGAACTAAAAAAGAAAAAAATAAATGACGACACTCAAAGAGAAAGCGACCAGGACAAAAGGAATGTTCGATTAGCAATCAACAAAGCACCGGGACACAGGGAGTATAAATGACGACCAGGACACAAGTAAAAAAAAAAATTAACAAAACTAAAAAGAAGGTAAAAACTACAAAAAAACTAAAAAGAAAAAAAAACTAAAAACTAATAAAAAAACTAAAAAATCTAAAAATCTAAATAAACTAAAAAAGAAAAAAAAAGGAAAAAAATAAAGGAGAAAAACAAAACTAAAAAACGAATGTATATACAGACCGGTACACCGGGATACAAATGACGACCGGGACACAGGGAATATAAATAACGACCGGGACACAGGGACACAACTACAACGGGGACACCGGGGGAAACAGGGGGATATAAATGACGACCGGGACAAAAAAACTAAAAAGAAATAAAAACTAAAAACTAATAAAAAAAACTAAAAAATCTAAAAATCTAAATAAGCTAAAAAAGAAAAAAAAAGGAAAAAAATAAAGGAGAAAAACAAAACTAAAAAACGAATGTATATACAGACCGGGACACCGGGATACAAATGATGACCGGGACCCGGGACACAGGGAATATAAATGACGACCGGGACACAGGGACACAACTACAACGGGGACACCGGGGGAAACAGGGGGATAACCTGACAATCTATTTATATGCAAAGACAATGGGACAGCAAAGAATGTTGTATATTCGCAAGTTTTACGTAGTTAAAACCATATATATATATATATATCTATATTCACAGGTGGGACATAGGGACACAACTACAATGGCGCGTAACTATTATGGCGCGTAACGACTTACGCGCGCGGGGGGGCTTGGGGGGGGCGCGAAGCGCCCCCACCAACTAGGTGTTGGGGTGGCGCGAAGCGCCACCCCAACAGCTAGTATATATATATTTATATCTTTTCCACAAAAATAATAATTTAGTGCTTCTGCTTAAAAACAGCAATCGAATTGATGCCTCCTGATACGCAACTATCAACAAAGTGGCAATCGTTGTGGTCGGTGATCAGTTCTTACCTCGAGATAATATTCTTTATAGGCGAAACAATCAGTTGACAAGAATTGCTTAAACTCATCGATGCTACGATGCCCTACAATATCCTGACGAATATAAATGACGCCCGGGACACTCAAATAGAAATCACAGACTGGGACACCGGGATACAAATGACGACGGGGACACAGGGAATATAAATGACGACCCGGACACAGGGACACAACTACAACGGGGACGCCGGGGGCACAGGGAGATATATAAATGACGACGGCAACAAAGGAAATGGTCGATTAGCAATCACCATCAACAAAGCTCAAGGGCAATCAATAGAATCATGAGGTATAGATCTGAATACGGATTGTTTTCCCATGGACCATTAAGCGTTGCATCTTCAAGAGTCGGTAAACCTGACAATCTATTAAAAACTACAAAAAAAACTAAAAACTAATAAAAAAATAAAAAAGCTAAAAAACTAAAAAAACTAAAAAAACTAAAAAAGGTAAAAAACTAAAAAAACTAAAAACTAAAAAAAAAACTAAAAAAAAGGAAAAAACTGAAAAATAAGCTAAAATAAAGGTAAAAACCAATAAAAAACTAAAAAAAATGAAAAAACTAAAAAAGGCAAAAACTACAAAAAAAACTAAAAACTAATAAAAAAAGTAAAAAACTAAAAAAACCAAAAAAACTAAAAAAAGGTAAAAAACTAAAAAAAATAAAAAATAAAAAAAAAATAAAAAAAAGGAAAAAACTGAAAAATAAGCTAAAATAAAGGTAAAAACCAATAAAAAACTAAAAAGAAAAAAGGAAAAAACTAAAAAAAATTTTCATCTAAAAAACTAAAAAAACTAAAAAAGGTAAAAACTAAAAGAACTAAAAAAGAAAAAATAAATGACGACACTCAAAGAGAAAGCGACCAGGACAAAAGGAATGTTCGATTAGCAATCAACAAAGCACCGGGACACAGGGAGTATAAATGACGACCAGGACATAAGTAAAAAAAAAAACTAACAAAACTAAAAAGAAGGTAAAAACTTCAAAAAAAAGAAAAAAAAACTAAAAACTAATAAAAAAACTAAAAAATCTAAAAATCTAAATAAACTAAAAAAGAAAAAAAAAGGAAAAAAAAAAGGAGAAAAACAAAACTAAAAAACGAATGTATATACAGACCGGGACACCGGGATACAAATGACGACCGGGACACAGGGAATATAAATGACGACCGGGACACAGGGACACAACTACAACGGGGACACCGGGGGAAACAGGGGGATATAAATGACGACCGGGACACCGGGACAGGGAATGGTCGATTAGCAATCACCATCAACAAAGCTCAAGGGCAATCATTAGAATCATGAGGTATAGATCTGAATACAGATTGTTTTCCCATGGACCATTATATGTTGCATGTTCAAGAGTCGGTAAACCTGACAATCTATTTATATGCAAAGACAATGGGACAGCAAAGAATGTTGTATATTCGCAAGTTTTACGTAGTTAAAACCATATATATATATATATATATATATATATATATATATATATATATATATATATATATATATATATATATATATATATATATATATATATATATATATATATATATATATATATATATATATATATATATATATATATATATATATATATATATATATATATATATATATATATATATATATATATATATATATATATATATATATATATATATATATATATATATATATATATATATATATATATATATATATATATATATTTATATATATATATATATATATATATATATATATTATATATATATATATATATATATATATATATATATATATATATATATATATATATATATATATATATATATATATATATATATATATATATCTATATTCACAGGTGGGACATAGGGACACAACTACAATGGCGCGTAACTATTATGGCACGTAACGACTTACGCGCGCGGGGGGGCTTGGGGGGGGGCGCGAAGCGCCCTCACCAACTAGGTGTTGGGGTGGCGCGAAGCGCCACCCCAACAGCTAGTATATATATATATATATATATATATATATATATATATATATATATATATATATATATATATATATATAAAAATAAGTTGTCTGTCTGTGTGTCTGGTGACGTCATGTTTCTGTGTCGACTGACGTCATGTTTTCAACTGACGAAATTACAGACCGGGACATCGGGACACAAATGACGACCGGGACACCGGCACAAAGGGAATATAAATGACGACACTCAAAGAGAAAGCGACCGGGACAAAAGGAATGTTCGATTAGCAGTCACCATCAACAAAGCACCGGGACAGAAATGACGACCGGGACACAGGGAGTATAAATGACAACCAGGACATAAGTAAAAAAACTAAAAAAAAGGTAAAAACTACAAAAAAACTAAAAAGAAAAAAACAAAAAACTAATAAAAAAACTAAAAAAAGCTAAAAAACTAAAAAACTAAAAAAACTAAAAAAGAAAAAAAATAAAAAAGGAAAAAAATGAAAAATAAAGGAGAAAAACAAAACTAAAAAACGAATGTATATACAGACCGGGACACCGGGATACAAATGACGACCGGGACACAGGGAATATAAATGACGACCGGGACACGGGACACAACTGCAACAGGGACGCCGGGGGGCACAGGGGGATATAAATGACGACCGGGACACCGGGACACAAGGAATGTAAATGACGCCCGGGACACTCAAAGAGAAATCACAGACTGGGACACCGGGACACAAATGACGACCGGGACACAGGGAATATAAATGACGACCGGGACACAGGGACAAAACTACAAAGGGGACGCTGGGGGCACAGGGGAATATATAAATGACGATGGCGACACAGGGAATGGTCGATTAGCAATCACCATCAACAAAGCTCAAGGGCAATCATTAGAATCATGAGGTATAGATCTGAATACGGATCTTGTCCCACAGGTGGGACAAGTTTTACGTAGTTAAAAACATATATATATATATATATATATATATATATATATATATATATATATATATATATATATATATATATATATATATATATATATATATATATATATATATATATATATATATATATATATATATATATATATATATATATATATATATATATATATATATATATATATATATATATATATATATATATATATATATATATGTATCTATCTATATTCACAGGTGGGACATGGGGACACAACTACAATGGTGCGTAACTAATATGGCACGTAACAACTTACGCACGCGGGGGGGGGGCTTGGGGGGCGAAGCGCCCCCACCAACTAGGTGTTGGGGTGGCGCGAAGCGCCACCCCAACAGCTAGTATATATATATATATATATATATATATATATATATATAGATAAGTTGTCTGTGTGTCTGTGTGTCGAGTGACGTCATATTTGTGTGTCGACTGACGTCATGTTTGTTGATTGACGAAATTAGAATCGGGACACAAATGACGACCGGGACACCGGGACAAAGGGAATATAAATGACGACCGGGACACTCAAAGAGAAAGTGACCGGGACACAAGGAATGTTAGATTAGCAATCACCATCAACAAAAGCACCGGGACACAAATGACGACCGGGACACAGGGAATATAAATGACGACCAGGACACTCAAAGAGAAATTACAGACCGGGACACCGGAACACAAATGACGACTGGGACAAAATGACGACCGGGACACCGCGACACAGGGAATATAAATGACGACCGCGACACTCAAAGGGAAATTACAGACTGGGACACCGGGACACAAATGACGACCGGGACACAGGGAAACAACAACAACGGGGACACCGGGGGCACAGGGGGATATATAAATGACGAAAGGGACACAGGGAATGTTCGATTAGCAATCACCATCAACAAAGCTCAAGGGCAATCATTAGAATAATAAGGTATAGATCTGAATACAAATTGTTTTTCCCATGGACAATTATTTCTTGCATGTTCAAGAGTCGGTAAACCTGACAAAACGAGGTTTGCCACACGCACATATACTAATCTGGCTACATAAAAAAATTACTTCGAACGAAATTGATGATGTGATTTTCGCTGAAATACCTGATAAAAATGTCGATAAGGGGTTACATGATATTATTGTAAAAAACATGATACATTGACCTTGCGGTGCACTGAACGAAAATTCACCATGCATGGCCAAAGGAAGGTGCACAAAGCAATATCCTCGACTTTTAGTATCAAACACAATTACTGGCAATGATGGTTACCCACAATATAGAAGAAGATCTACTGAAGATGGCGGTAAAACAGCAATAATAAAGAAGCGTAACGGTACCACCATCGAAGTAGATAACCAGTGGGTTGTTCCATATTCCCCATTATTATCAAAAACATTTAATGCACACATAAACGTTGAATACTGTAACTCCGTAAAGGCAATCAAATACATATGTAAATACGTCAACAAAGGCAGTGACATGGCAGTTTTTGGCTTGCAGCCCGAAATCAAAGATTTCGACGAAATCGTACAATATCAGGCTGGAAGATACATAAGCAGTAATGAAGCTGTTTGGCGAATTCTTTCATTTCCGATACATGAACGTAGTCCAGCTGTTGTTCACTTAGCGGTACATTTACAGAATGGTCAACGTGTTTATTTCACGGAAACCAACGTGCAACAAAGAGTCCTGAATCCACCGGATACAACATTAACAGCTTTTTTTCGCTTTGCAAAAATGATTCTTTTGCAAAAAAAACTGCTGTATACTGAAGTGCCTTCGTATTACACGTGGAATACTAAAAATAAAGTATTTGAACGTCGAAAACAGGGTAAGTCAGTCGACGGCCAACCTACCATCTTCAAAGATACCAGGATAGGAAGACTCTACACCGTTCACCCCAATCAACATGAATGCTTCTTTCTACGCCTGCTTTTGGTGAATGTACCCGGTCCGACATCCTTTGAGTATTTGAGAACTGTAAACGGTACTATACATGACACTTACCGTAGTGCATGCCAAGCTCTGAATTTATTGGAGAATGACCAACACTGGGATAACTGCATCAATGACGCGTGCGAAACGTCAACCCCAAGTCAAATTCGTGCATTGTTTGGCATCATTTTAACAACTTGCTCTCCATCAGCTCCTACAGAGTTATGGGAAAAATATAAGTCAAAAATGTCCGAAGATATACTCCATCGAAAACAATTAGAGACGTCAGATATGACTTTTGATTTTACATCAGAAATTTATAACTACACTTTAGTTATTATAGAAGATTTGTGCGTACATATGGCAAACAAACCTCTTCAGGTTTTGGGAATGCCTTCACCTAACCGTATCGCTGCTGTTTCGACATGTGTAGAATTGGATCGTGAACAAAGTTACAGTACGAGTGATCTATTGTCGTATGTACAAAATAACATTTCCAAGTTAACGTCGGAACAAAAAGACATTTATGATACGATAATGCATTGTGTCGATAACAACGTTGGAGAAATTTTCTTTTTGGATGCGCCAGGAGGTACTGGTAAAACATTTGTGATAAAACTGATTCTGGCATCGATTCGATCAAAAAATGATATAGCGTTGGCAATTGCGTCGTCCGGAATAGCCGCAACATTGCTGCCTGGTGGAAGAACTGCTCATTGCGCTTTGAAATTGCCTCTGAATTTGCATTCTACAGAAACTCCCACGTGCAATATTTCCAAATCATCTGGGATGGGTAAAGTATTGCAGCAATGCAAACTTATTATTTGGGATGAGTGCACGATGGCACACAAAAAATCGCTCGAGGCTCTGGATAAATGCTTGAAAGATTTGAGAGGGAAGTCGAAACCCTTTGGCAGCACATTAATATTGCTTGCGGGAGATTTCAGGCAAACATTACCTATAATACCTAGATCAACTCCTGCAGACGAAATGAATGCTTGCCTGAAAAATTCTAATTTATGGGCACACGTAAAAATATTAAAATTAACTACAAATATGCGTGTCCGATTGCAAAACGATGACTCTGGTCAAACATTTTCAGATCAATTGCTGGCAATTGGAAACGGAAAGCTCCCAGTAGACTCAATTTCAGGACGTATACAACTACCTGCTGATTTCTGTAATTTAGTGACGTCCAAAAATGAATTGATTGAAAAAGTATTTCCGAATATTCTAAAAAATTATAAAAATAATAAATGGCTAAGTGAAAGAGCGATTCTCACACCCAAAAATATAGAAGTCCACGAAATCAACAATATTGTTTTGACCAAGATTCGAGACCAGGCAGTCCTTTACAAGTCAGTCGACACAGTTTTGGAACCAAATGAAGCGGTTAATTATCCATCTGAATTTTTAAATTCCATAGATCTTTCAGGGTTTCCACCACACGTGCTACAACTAAAAATAGGCGTACCAATAATACTTTTAAGAAATATAAACCCACCAAAGCTTTGCAATGGCACTCGACTTGCCGTAAAAAAAAACAATGGAAAACCTAATAGAGGCCACAATCTTGACAGGGCCTTTTGAGGGTGAGGCTGTTCTTATTCCTCGCATTCCCATGATTCCAACGGATCTGCCTTTTCAATTTAAAAGATTGCAATTCCCAATTCGATTAGCATTTGCAATCACCATTAACAAAGCTCAAGGTCAATCATTAGAAAAATGTGGTATAGATCTTAATACTGATTGTTTTTCCCATGGACAATTGTACGTTGCATGTTCGAGGGTCGGTAAACCTGACAATCTATTTATATGCAGCGACAATTGGACAGCGAAGAATGTTGTATATTCGCAAGTTTTACGCAGTTAATTTGTATTGCATCTATCTATCTATCTATCTATATAAAAACGAGTTGTGTGTATGCATGTTTGTTTGTTTGTAAAAAGAGCGTTTGCATATGACGTCATTATTAGTACATACGGCTTTGTATATGCACAGACAATGGGAAAGCCAAGAATGTTGTATATTCGCAATTTTTACGTAGTTTGAAACACATATATAAATCTATCTATATTCACAGGTGGGACACAGGGACACAACTACAATGGCGCGTAACTAATATGGCGCGTCACGACTTACGCGCGCGGGGGGCTTGGGGGTGCGCGAGGCGCCCCACCAACTAGGTGT
Source organism: Artemia franciscana (assembly GCF_032884065.1). Lineage (NCBI taxonomy): Eukaryota > Metazoa > Arthropoda > Branchiopoda > Anostraca > Artemiidae > Artemia > Artemia franciscana. Next base: position 8,936,625 of record NC_088863.1, read on the forward strand.
TGGGGTGGCGCGAAGCGCCACCCCAACAGCTAGTATATATCTATATATATAAAAATAAGTTGTCTGTGTGTGGATCTGTGTGTGGATCAGGTGACGTCATGTTTGTCCGCATATGACGTCTGAATTATTTCACACTAATACAATAGAAGAAAAAAACTAAAAAAGGTAAAAACTAAAAAAAAAACTAAAAAGAAAAAAAAACTAAAAAAGCTAAAAAACTAAAAAAAAACTAAAAAAAGGTAAAAATCTAATAACTAAAAAAAAACTGAAAAAAATAAAAAAAGGCAAAAACTACAAAAAAATAAAAACTAATAAAAAAACTAAAAAAGCTAAAAAACTAAAAAAACTAAAAAAACTAAAAAAAGGTAAAAAACTAAAAAAAACTAAAAACTAAAAAAGAAAAAAACTAAAAAAAAGGAAAAAACTGAAAAATAAAAGAGAAAAAGAAAACTAAAAAAATATGAATAAATATATATAAAAATAAGTTGTTTGTGGGTTATGTCTGTCTGTCTGTCTGTCGAGTGACGTCGTGTTTGTCCGCATATGACGTCTGAATTATTTCACACTAATACAAAAGAAGAAAAAAACTAAAAAAGGTAAAAACTACAAAAAAACTAAAAAGAAAAAAAACTAAAAAAGCTAAAAAACTAAAAAAAAACTAAAAAAAGGTAAAAAACTAAACACTAAAAAAAAACTGAAAAAACTAAAAAAAGGCAAAAACTTAAAAAAAAAACTAAAAACTAATAAAAAAACTAAAAAAGCTAAAAAACTAAAAAAACTATAAAAAGGTAAAAAACAAAAAAAAACTAAAAACTAAAAAAGAAAAAACTAAAAAAAAGGAAAAAACTGAAAAATAAGAGAAAAAGAAAACTAAAAAAATATTGATAAATATAAAAAATATAAATATAAATATAATATAAATTAGCAATCAACAAAGCACCGAGACACAAATGACGACCGGGACACAGGGAGTATAAATGACGACCAGGACATAAGTAAAAAAAAAAACTAAAAAAACTAAAAAAATGGTAAAAACTACAAAAAACTAAAAACTAATAAAAAACTAAAAAATCTAAAAATCTAAATAAACTAAAAAAGAAAAAAAAGAAAAAAGGAAAAAAATAAAGGAGAAAAACAAAACTAAAAAACGAATGTATATACAGACCGGGACACCGGGATACAAATGACGACCGGGACACAGGGAATATAAATGACGACCGGGACACAGGGACACAACTACAATGGGGACGCCGGGGGGCACAGGGGGATATAAATGACG
>NC_088863.1:9616267-9688075 GCF_032884065.1 Artemia franciscana
GAGTGGGTGGCAGTTCTTGTGGATGCACGAAAGTGGTGGCAGTGCTCACTTTTCTGTGAAAGATTAGCTTTCTGGCAGTGTCCAGGTTCGAAACATCAGGGCAACCGTACAGTATCAACAATGCTCGCTCTCCTGCTGCCACAAGATCGTTAAGCGATGCGAGTTTGTCGCCAAATATAGCAGCGCTGTCCCTGAAACTCTTGTTGGAAAGTAGCAGCTGAACGGCTTTGCCCTTTCCTATTCCGTAAAGGTGAGAGGTTGTGTCACAGCCCAGCACGGCATGACAGAACGGTATCAGATTGCTGACATCTGTTCCTAGCTTCTGCTTCATCTCACTAATATCTCAAGCTGAACTAGTACCGCCCAACTTAGCTTCAGGTGAGAAATATAAACGCCCGGAACGCGAATCTGATCGACTGATCAGAAGAACCAAGATGTCAGTATCATCAGCAACCACGATTGTGTCTGTAAGACTAGCAGCTTCTACGGCTTTTTCTACAATCAGAACGTCGGCGTCTCCTTCCGAGTGGAAAATTCGGAAACCAACGGCTTCCAAATGGTTGCCGAGCAGCTTCAGGAAACGTCCTTTGTTTGTCTTACATGAAAGAAACTCTTCTTTCTTCATGCAGAGGGTCATCTCTTCGGTGAAAAAGACTTGGCGGCCAACCATCCTTGCTCGAAGTAAATGGGTAGCATCTTTGATTGCTGGACCACCTTCATATCCGTCAAACACAACGATCGCACTAGGGTACCTTGCTTGTACGTAATGGACGTATGAAGCAAAGATGACCTTGAAGGTTGACCCTACCTTCCATGGAACTCGATGTAGAAGAGAACCACCATCCAAGACGATGTTACACGCAGAAGCAGGTCTTGAGGGTGACTGAGTCTCAATCCCGCAAGCCAGAAAGATCGCTTTTGCAAGCTCTGGCTTATTTGCTTTTCTCATAAGGCCATCACTTTCGAAAAGAGAAGGAGGAATCGTACAAAGTTCGTACTTGAAGTATTCTTCTCGGAGGTCAGTTCGTTGGGCTACTATTATAAACCACTGGAAAAGGAGCGCCGGATCTATGTGCGCAACCACAGAGGACCCCGCCTTTTTGGCATTCATTAGGGTCACTTGGTCTTTTTTCTTGAAGACTTGCTCCTTCAAGGTTTTTCCCGTCATCTTACTTAGAATCAACTTTCCAGCCACATCGGCCTCGTCAACATTAACATCTTGGGAAGAAGTTATGCCGTTGGCAATGTTTCTAAGCTGATTGTCACCTCTGAACGGAGAAGATTCTCCGAAGTATCCGACGAGCTTCTAGGTATCGTCGAAGTCACGCTCCTTTCTACTGGAGCTCATGTCGCGGTGCTGCTCACTTGTCGAGTAACCAATTTTTGTCAAATTTTGCATCACGAGGTTGATCTCCAGGTTGGTCTTGGTAGAACCCAAATGGCTCTCTGCTGTTCTGTCATCCCACCTCCAGTTGTAAGACCGCCCGATGTTTTCAGACTTCTCATATACTCCTGCTCGATGACAAGATCTGCCGAGAGCCCAGCCCAGCGTCGCTCTGATCTTCTAATGGTCTGACCTCCCTGTTCAAATGCTTCGAAGATTGGTGGGTGACTAGTTTGAAGCTTAGCCATCTCTTGCTGGTATATCCAGACCGACTTGACATAGAGGTTATGTCCAGATGCTGCAAGAAACGGAAGCATCTCTACTGCAGATTGTAGGTGCAAATCCCACAGGCCTAGTCTCTCGGCACGTATGAACTTAAGCAGTATCCCAACCATGTCAAGATACTGAAACCAGAGCTTTGCAGTTCTCTGAGTCAGCAGGTCTTGTTGTCTCTGCTTGAGAAAGTTTTCAAGTTGCTTGAGCTGGGGATCATGACTGAGATCTTCGGGTGGGAGGTATCCATCCAGTACGTTAGCGAAGGCAGTAGACATGTCTAGAGACGTCAACGCCACTTGCTCTTCTTCGAGGAGATGAGCATATATGGCCGAGCTCACGAGAATGTGAGCTCGAACAGCTCTAGAAATTGCTTTTCCAGAAAGAATGTGCGGCACTGCACCAGTCGCGTATACCAATTCCAGAACCTCTTTCAGACCAGAACCTTCCATGAGGTGTCCTATGCATCCGACGAAACTCATCATCAAATGAAAACCGCCTAACTTGAGAACAATACTACTCAGCTCATTCGTCGTGTCGGACTTGAGGATCTTCATAGACTTCCACCAGAGCGGCTGGTCAAATGTGAGAACGGGTGTGAATCCGTAGGTTCTGCCTTGCGAAGCTACAAAGCGCAAGGTTGAGTAAAGGCAGGATTCGTTGCTAGACGGGAGGTCAATCATGGGCAAAAACAAGACGCTTGCCTTGCTGCGAAGGTTTCCCGTTTCATGATGTATTTGGTTAGAGAAAACTGACTGCATGAATCCATTCCAGCTCGGTCTTGGGACATTCAGGAACCCGGTAGCTAACCAGAGCTGATCGAGTGAGGCATACGGGTCGTTGACATTTTTGCCAGGGATCTTCCCATATTGCACTTTTGAAAGCACTGTCTCACTTAAGCGGTAAGGGTAGATGGGAATTTTTCCTTTTTGGGCTACTTCATCTAATGAAACTTCAACTCTCGGAATGGGCGATCGGCTGTTAATGAGAGGAGGCGTGACTGTTGCTAGCAGAGCCATCCCATGGAAAGTGTTTCTTCCGTCCATCGTGCAAACATCGTGATCTGCATTATCAGCTACATGCTGCACAGCATGTGCGGAGGTAACTCCTGCAAGGCTAGATTCATCATGGACTGATGCACAGCGTTTAAATTTCTGGACTTCAGCATAGGAGGAGCAGAATCCATGGCTGTGTAAAGTGTCAATAAGAAATCTGGACTTGAAATGGTGATCCAGTTGCACTGCTAAGCCTAGTTGCAGTGGACAAATGAGGGCACGCGGGCGAGCTGCTTGAACGATGGAATTGCCAATGGCAAGCACTTTGAAGGAAATATCGGTTCAAACGAATATTTCATCTAAGAACACCATTAGGCTATCAGGTAGAGAGCCTTCCAGCTGTTCTCCAGAAGAAATCTGCTTTGTGGTCATATATGATTCCTTCTGTGCTGGCAGTCCTTTGATATCACTTTTGATAATCTTTGCTGCTGCTCTAATAAGCTTAATTTTCTCACTCTCTTCGTTATCGGTTTTGTCCAAGTAATAAAAATTCTGGAGTATCGCTGATGCTTTTTCTTTGAATGTCACCACGTCAGCCTTACCGTCAATAGTTGCAAATACTAGCTTGTCACTGAAATATTCCAGAAGCTTGCTCTTCAAGTACTTGTTACAGTACGGTTCAAGGTCTGTCCCATTCAAAAGCTCTCCCATTTTAACAACAAGTTCACTGACTGTATACTGTTCTTCGTCATTTTCTTCGAAAAAAGTAGCCAGCTTCAAAAACGCCTGATATCTTTCATCGTGACCTGGCCACCCCCTTTTTGGACGTTTTTTATCTGGCTCAGTATCTTCGAGTATTCCAAAAAGTTCTTGCGTCGCAAATCTGGCTGGAAGGCTCTTGTTTAATCGAAACATAGAGGAACAGGCTGCGTGATAAATGGTGTCAACTGCGTGCAGGTCTGACACTGCACATATTCGGCGGAAAACGTTATTTGACCAATCAGCATCACGGCTTTTGCACACTGCCTTTATACTTTCTTCAAATTCTTTAGTCCGAACCTTGTACCACTCGTGTCCTTTTCTGTGGGTAGTGTGGAGATTTATCCTTGTAGTGCAGAAAAAGCAACACTCTTGGAAGTTGAAAATTGGAGTCCGTGATCGGAGTACCATTTTTTCTGCTTCCGTCTTTTCTTGCAAGGTTCGTCGTCTCTCATTCTCAATTTTCGACAGGTATATTTTGTTTGTGAAAGTCTTTCTACAAGCAACATGGACTTGGTTCCCTGCCTCGACAGAGATGCTGGTACCTCTCGTTTTGCTAGCTTCACTGATCGCCGTAGCTCCTTTTTCTGCCAGTACCGACGATTCTGAGGTGTCTATTGAACGTTCACAAAGGGGACATAAAACTGCGGTCTCAGCCATCTAAAAAAGAGAACTGGGAATAAGTGAGCTGTCGGTGACTGTTACAACGAAAACCCTCATTCTGAACCGAAAAATTCGTGCTCCTCTTCGAAAAATACCCCGTGATCGTGTATCGCTTGATTTTTTTTTTTTTTTTTTACTTCATACAAAAACAAAAAAACATAAAAAAGAATTAAATGATTAAACGTGATGTTTCTGTCTAATAAAAGAGCACAAAAACAATCGTTTCTTAAAAGGGAAACCATCAATAAACTACTTTTCTTTTCACGGTTCCTCATTCTCGGATTCCGGAAATATCTAAAAAATAGGCGCAAAAAACGTGAAAAAAAGGGAATTTCGCAACGGGATGGAGATTTAGATTTTTGATATGTTGTAGAACTCTCTTTTCTGAACACAGTGGGGCAAAAATAATTTCTGTACCAATTTTTTCCTGGTTCGACCATTTTTTTTCCGTATCTTTCCCCTACTATATAGTAATGGATGCAGTAAGCAAACAGATAAAATGCTGTAAATCCAGACGTCATAAAACTTCTCCACCACCTCTGGTAGTCCTAAAAAAAAATGTCAAATTGGATGATTTCCCAAGTTATAGACCGTTTGCAAAACAGCCAGTTTGTGGATGTGACAACACTGCTTAACATTTAACAAAACAGGACCTCAATTGTCACATGGTACTTGGCTCTAGCAGCATATACTATTATCGAATTGGATTTGAAAACAATCTCTAACACATTTATTAAGATAATACATGCTCTTCTTCTGGAACAAGATGACACGAATGTGGCATTTCCCACAAAGAGGTAAGATCAAGTTCAGACACGTGAAATCATAGTTCTATAAATGCTATGATTAATCACAGCCCGCCATCACCGGTAGTCTTAAAAAATATCGAATAAGCACATCAGTTTAAAAAGATTTCGGGTCCTCTTCTCTTCCTTATACTTTATTTGTGTTTTTTCAAGCTAAACCCTTTTTTGCAATTAAGAACGATTACTGTAACATATATTTTTACTACTAATATTATTCCTATTAACATTATATATATAATATATGTATATATATATATATATCGCACACTCAGTGAAGAACTGTTCCAATCGAAATATCATCAACATCTATGGAAACTGTAAAGTCAAAGAAATTAGCTTAAAAATATACTATTTAAGCAATCCCCCCCTCCAAAAAAAAAAAGTTTATTGAAAATTCAACAAAGGGGAAGGGGTGCAACAACCGTTATCCCTCCTTCCGAATAGCGTAGAACCAGAAGGATATCGAATATGAAACTAGCAAACTTTCTTTTAAACAATACGTTTTTTTCCTAGGTGTTAACTAGGCTATTAACTTAAACTAGCGCTTAAACTTTAGGCATTTACAAGGCTTTCTGACATGGCGATTGGACAATTGACTCATTTTTGTTTCCATCCACAGCTTAATACAGCTATGAAAGCTCAATTTATTTTTGGGACACAGTGCGCGGTAGCGATGTTAGCGGCTGGAGACAGGAGACTGGCAGCAAAGCTTAGATACCAATATCCAGGCTGTGTATGCAACAAAACAAGAATTGCTTTCCCGCCTATTGTGTTGTAGTACGATCTACGCGTCAGAGCGCGGGTTTGGAGGAGGCACCAAGTAGGTATTTATTTTTCCAAATAGAACGTAGTCACTTGAAAAAAGTCAAGGCAAGGGCCAGGAGTCGTTTGTGGATGATAGCACAGTTCCTAGGTAAATAAACTGGTCGACCCATTCGATTTCCTCGCCCCGAATAGTGATTTTGGTGGAGGGGATTAGTCTCAGGGTACAGATGGATGACAACGTCGGATTCTACTCTGAGCAGTTCTGCATGTATACCGTCTATCCCGGGCATTTTATTGGATTTGAGATATCCACAGCGGTTTCTACCTCTGACCTTTAGATGTTAAGAGTGGTTCCTCATTTACTTGTACTAGAAACTTCTGAAGGACTTCATGTATGGGTTTGTGAGATTTAGCTTCTCCTAACTGCTTCACTTATTTATAACACAAGAAGCCTCCATTTCACATATAAAATATCGACAATTATCCATTAAACTTCATACTGGGGTACAGTCAACTTTACTTGCTCTGACTTATCGATCTCTGGTGTAATGTCCATGGCAACCCTGATCTTTGGATGTAATAAAGTCAGAATGCCGAAGAAATTTGCTGATAGAATCATATACTAAGGGTATTTTCCAGAAGCCAATTATCCCTCAAGAATATTAATTATTTGTTATCGAGGCCGTGTCCAGGGGGGTACCAGGTTTGCCCCCCCCCCCAAAAAAAATAGTCGGACTTGTAAAAACGTAGCAGAAAAGTGTATAAATGAATTTTGATACGTTTATTTGGATTTTTTCATAAAAAACCTACCCACCCCCTTCGGTACAAAAATCCTGGATACACCCTTGTTAATTATTAGATTTTTTTTTTAAATGGCCAACAACATAAAATTCAGTAGTTCAACTGCTTAGACTAATCGAAAGCACAAAAATTTTAGTTCTTTTGTTTTCAGGTGTTTTGGAAGAAAAATAAAAGCAAAGGAATAATTAGCATTAGCGTTAATTGGTTTCTGGAACGCGCCATTTTTTAAAAATATGACAAAAATAGGGGATAAACATTATAGAAATAAAATACATCAACCGTTTGCACCTAATCTTTAAAACTGGAGACTATAGGGTCTCATGACGACCCAAGGACTTCTTAATTACTAATCTAAAAGTGAAAATTTAACCGACTCATCCTTAAGTTGTAGCAACCATAAAATCTCCATTACTTCTTAGCCCTGGTTTATACTTCCCTAAGGACACTAAAACTGATTATCTGAACGAGTTTTAAAAGTAACAAAACAAAAATAGATTATGGCTAATAACTAAGCAAACTGACTTACCAGTCATTATAAAGAAAAGCGCCACCATAATAAAGGTGTATCCAAAATAAAGGAAGGAAGATGCACCCGGGTCGATATTCAATTTAGTCATATAGTAATGGATGCAGTAAGCAAACAGATAAAATACTGTAAATCCAGACGTCATAAAACTTCTCCACCACCACTGGTAGTCCTAAAATAAAATGTCAAATTGGATGATTTCCCAAGTTATAGACCGTTTGCAAAACAGCCAGATTGTGAATGTGACAACACTGCTTAACAATTAACAAAACAGGACCTCAATTGTCAAATGGCACTTGGTTCTAGCAGCATATACTATTATCGAATTGGATTTGAAAACAAAATCAAAACCTCAATTGCCGATCTCTAACACATTTATTAAGATAAAACATGCTCTTCTTCTGGAACAAAATGACACGAATGTGGCATTTCCCATAAAGAGGTAAGATCAAGTTCAGGCACGTGAAATCACAATTCTAAAAATTCTAAGATTAATCACAGCCCCGCCATCACCGGTAGTCTTAAAAGATTATCGAACAAGCACATCAGTTACAAAAATCCGTGTCCTCTTCTCTTTCCTTATATTTTATTTTCGTTTTTCCAAGCTAAAGCCTTTTTTTTTGCAATTAAGAATGATTATTGTTACCACTAATATTATTACTATTAATATTATATAAATATTTATATATCGCACACTCAGCGAAAAACTGTTCCAATCGAAATATCATCGTCATCTATGGAAACTGTAAAGTCAAAGAAATTAGCTTAAAAATATACTATTTAAGCAATCCCCCCCCCCCAAAAAAAAGTTTACTGAAAATTCGACCAAGGGGAAGGGGGTGCAACAACCATTCTCCCTCCTTCTGAAAGCTGAGAAGTTTTCTGCTAGGATAACTTCGCGAGAATAACAAAAAATGCTAGCGACTGGAGACAGAAAACTGGCAGCACAGCATATATACCAATATTGGTATCTAGGCTGTGTATGCAAAACCTGTAGCAAGCCAAAAAGTTAAGAATTATTCTAAATATGTGTTTTAACGCGATTGTAACGTCAAACGCATTGATTATTATTATAACCTATTTGAAATCAACGTGAATTTAATCTAAATGTATTTGAATTCAATATTATTTTTAATTAATTACAAGAGTCACTAAATATTGGAATTTACTTTCAAACGAGGCCTTAAAAAGCTCTCTACGATATTCCAGTGCCCTGTTAGCAGTAGAGAAAAAAAAATACATCATTGTCACTCATTCAAAAAAGGGATTTTAATTGTTGTTCAAGCCAGAGAGCTTTCATTTTCCTGTACAAGGCTTTCTGACATGGCGATTTGATAATTGCCTCATTTCTGCCTCCATTCACAGCTTAGATACCACTACAGTTATGAAAACTCAATTTATTTTTGGGACACAGTGCGCGGTAGCGATGCTAGCGACTGGAGACAGAAAACTGGCAGTACAGCATATATACCAATATTGGTATCTAGGCTGTGTATGCAACAAAACAAAATTGCGTTCCTGCCTATGGTGTTGTAGTACGATCTACGCGTCGGAGTGCGGGCTTGGAGGAGGCACCAAGTTCAGAGCTCTGCACCAAAAGCTTCTCATGGGCAAGTAGTAGTTTTTATAACTGTATATTAGTGTCTAAGCTGTTTCCATCCGACATCATTTTAAAGGGTTACAGGCTATTTTATGAAATTCTCATAGATTAGTTTTCGAAACAACATTTTACTATTAGTCTGAATTGAAGTTTACTTACTTCAGCACATAGGTGGAAATAACAGAGAAGTATAGTTGTATCTGAACAGGTAATAACCAAAATGATAAACACCAAGAAAAGGAAGTCAAACATATAATACATTTGATTTGACCTGGAAAAAATAAACAAAATTAATGTTTCCCAAATAATAAACATAAAAATGGGGTTGTATACTCTCCTTTTCCTCCAGATCTAAATTCAATTTGTAACTAACATTCGTTTTTTTCTAAAGTCTCAAATTTCAGGTGTAAGGTTAAAGTGTATGAGGCGCAAAATTTAGGTTTATAGTCTGTGCTTCAGGTATCTATCAGAAGTTCTCTCCCCAAGCTTATGTCTTTTCAAATCAAATTTCAGCTTTCGACTGTAAAGCTTTGCTGAAACGAACAGGAGATAAGGCACCAGTTTCAAACTGAAGAGACGATTCCTTTGCCCCCTTGCCAAAATATATTCTTATAATAATAAATAATATTTTAAGACAAAAAAAATCTAAACATACCACCGTCTACCATTTTATGCCCTGCTTCTTCAAGATTCCGGTTCGGTTTGTTATTTCAGTTTCTAAGTCTGTAATTGAGAAAGAGAAATTACTATTTGCTCCTTTCTAAGCAGTAGCATTAGAAAGTGGATCCATCGGAAAAAAAGCTTTGAACCAAGAAAAATGTAGTTTTTTCTTACAGCTCATCAATAATCCTTATCGAGCTATTGAAAGCATATTACGATAATTCGATCCTGAGATACACCATATTGAAAATATTTGAGGGATAGACAACCATTGTAGTAGCACACACCGGAAAAAATTGGATCCCAGATCACCGGAAAAAATTTCTGCTAAAAAAAGTCCTCTGAAAACCGAAGAAGTCCAGTTCAAAAAGCTTAAACATGTCATTCAAAATTTCAATAAAACAACTTTTTTCAACGTTTTATATTTCAACTTTCATATTATTGAAAGGGTCAGGGCTTCAAGAAAGACGAACAGCCCCCGCCCCAACCCCAAAACAGGTTAATGACAAATAAAATTTTCTAAAGTGGACGCAGAAGCAGTCAAGCGGCTTAAGACGAGATGGCAAAAAGTCCCCGGAATATGCATTTTAATGGATCGTTTTTCCAATCCTGGGCGCATTGCATCCATCTTTCAGCAACGCCCCTTCTACGAACAAAAATCGACATCTTTCACAAGCAAGTTCCAGAATTAGCATCCCCGAATCATCGTACTATCACATATGCAAGTATCATGCCAAAATGAAAAGGCAGCTCATTGTAAAATAACATAGGATAATGTGAAAAAAAAAAAAAAAAAAAAAAAAAAAAAAAAAAAAAAAAAAAACCCGAAAACAAGAGACAAACAAATATAACTCAGAAAACTATTATTCAAAACCCATGGCAAATGTGTAAAGTTAATTAGGCTGTAATTTCCTAAACGGCTTCACTTTAAACCCATTTCCCCTAATTCTGTCCTAGATACATTCCAGAAAGTTTTATTAACATATCTTTATCCTTATACCTTTTTATTCAGGGTATTGAGTGAAGGCAGAGGAACTCAAATCAGGAATGATAAGCTTTTTCCGGTTATAATAATCACAAGTATTCATAAGCATAAATGTGCAATAAATTAATGTCACAGTCTTTACTCTATCATATTATCTGATGCACTTTCTCAAATTTTCTTGCTTGCATACTTACTGTAAATTTTCTGGTAGGCCTTTCTCACTCGGGCTTTCGGGATGTTATCTGTGTGTCATTTTTTCTAAGAACTATAGCTGACAATATTTGCAAAAGTAACATAAATTTTCATTAGAAATATGTCTAGCAACCATTTTTTTTAACACTTTGATTTTTAGAGACATCCATCCCTTCTCCATTTTTTGAAAAAAAAAAGTGCTCAAATCCACTCTTAAAGCTGCTGTCAAGTTTTTCACTAAGAAATTTAAGACCATTGGCTCTTACAGAACTATCTCTACTAGGCATGAAAGCTTCAAACCAGTCCAGATTTCTTAATCTATCAAACCAGTCCGGATTTCTTGATCAATCAAACCAGTCCGGATTTCTTGATCTATCAAACCAATCTGGATTTCTTGATCTATCAAACCAGTCCGGATTTCTTGATCTATCTATCAAACCAGTCCGGATTTCTTGATCTATCAAACCAGTCCGGATTTCTTGATCTATCAAACCAGTCCGGATTTCTTGATCTATCAAACCAGTCCAGATTTCTTGATCTATCAAACCAGTCCGGATTTCTTGATCTATCAAACCAGTCCAGATTTCTTGATCTATCGAACCAGTCCGGATTTCTTGATCTATCAAACCAGTCCGGATTTCTTGATCTATCAAACCACTCCGGATTTCTTGATCTATCAAACCAGTCCGGATTTCTTGATCTATCAAACCAGTCTTGATTTCTTCATCTATCAAACCAGTCCGGATTTCTTGATCTATCAAACCATGAAGCTAAGCTTTGGTCAACCAAAGTTCAATGATGAAATTGAGATGGACGCTAGAAATGGTTTTGGGGTTCATCTATGATATAACTTTATTTCAGCTCATTTTAGGTTTTCATATCCCTATTGTCTGTATGCTCCTTACCTTGCTATTCACCTTGTTTTAAAAATAATCGGCACCTATCCCTACGCTCCTGGTTTTCTATCCTTATTTTTTTCATGTTTGTCTATCTTTGTTTTCTCTTCCTACATTCCCTATTTACATGTTATTCAACTTCTCATTTTCAGGATAATGGTTTTCTGTCCCTAAGCTCCTTATTTTCCATTTATCCGTGTTTTTTGTCTATGTTTGTCTGTCCTTGTTTTATCTCCCTAAGCTCCTTATCTGTATCTTATTTACCTTCTCATTTTCAAGGTAATTGTTCTCTATCTTTAAGTTTCTTATTTTCTGTATCTTCTAGTTTTTTGCTTGTTTGTCTATCTTCGTTTTCTATCCCTACGCTCACCACTTCTATGCTAATTACCTTCTTGTTTTCAAGATAATTCTTCTCTATTCCTGCACATTATGTTTAGTGTTAATTCTTTTTTTTTGTTCCATATGTTTTCTCCTACAACGCTTGCCACTTGCACGGATTTAACCTTCTTGTTTTTAAGATAATGCTTCTCTACTCTTGCACTCCATGTTTTCTATTTATCCTTTTTTTTGTCTATCCTTGTTTTTTTCTCCCAACGTTTCCTCTTTCCATGCCATTCACCCTTTCGATTAAAAGATAATCGTTTTTTGTCCTAATGCTCCTTATTTTCTATCCGTACACTCCCTACTTCCCCGTTATTCCCTTTTTGTTTCAAAAAAAGATTTAATCATTTCACATTAAAGAGAATTCTAATTTGATAGAATCTCACTTCATTCTTTATATAATAAAAAGAAGAAAAGAAGTAAGATTCGTGAATGTACATTTGTTGATTTAATCAAACACAAATACAATATTATTATTAGTCTAATTTCTAAATGTTCTTGTTGGATGTACTGCAACTAGAAAACAAAGCTATAGTTTTGCAATTTGCTGTATATTTTAGAAATATTAATATGGGAAAAAAACATCATTTTCAAAAACACCCATAAAAAAAGGACCACTAGCCACTAGATTTTTTTTTACGTAAATGACGAGCGGCATTTTTACCTTTTTAGGCTTGCTCAAACTAACGATAATCATTATAAAACGCGGTTCTATGAGGCTTTCTAACATTTCTAACGAAATATTAGAAACAAAACGATGTTTTCGTTTCAAAACAAACCTAGTATTTATTTTGGGATCTGAGATTCATTTTATTTTTAGAGCGGAAGCAATGCGCATTAAATGCAAAAACTGAGAAAAACAGACCAAAACTGTGTTTGGCATGTTCTATATTTATTGATAGTAAACAGGCATGAATACTATCATTCCTTAAGTAAACTTTTGGAATTTGAAAGAGAAAATTATAAATAGACGCTCAAGTCTCAGAATCTTTAGCCAAAAATTATTACCTCGCATTATCACATTAAAAAACCTTTACCTCTTATTCTTAATTAAAAATTCAAAACTAAAAATATATTTTAAACTCATAACAATAATCCTAGATTCAAGAAAAAGAAAGTGCCTCACCAAATAGAATTGAGAATGAAGAAAAGTTGTATGAAAATACATCCAAATGGCAGGATTCCACCCATAATTATCCCAGGCAAGGGTTTGGTATAAAAGCTCTGCTCTGGTATTTGCCTTGGTATCTGATTTGTCCTCACTGGATGTTCAGTTCCCTAAAGAGAAGAATAAAACTGAAAATGGGGAATACATAACTAACAAAAAATATCGGCTGATAAAACGCTTTATTCCTCCATATCAAAAAAAAAAAGGAATTTGTGAGCTTTTGAATTAGACTGGACATATGAATATCAAAGAGCATGGAACTCTACGTTACTATTAATGCAAGTTAAATGTTAATTTAACAAGTTAAATGTTAATTTAACATTAATGCATGGATATTCTGTGGTAGCCACAACACTGTACTGGGTAGAGAATTTAGAGTGGCGAAACCCTATATAGGCCAGTGTATTCTCCTGATGAGCCCTTATGTTGGGTGTTGCCTCTGAATTATTTGTCTATATTATTTTTTCTATTGTTCGGTAAATGACGACTTATACTTATTGACGACATGACTGCCTGTCCATGGATTATTCTTTATGGTTGATTGTGTGTGGCTATGCTGTTTGACCTATGTGATTGTATAGATGAGTAGGGTTAAGGCCTCATTCAAGTGCTGGTCTATATTAATCACTAATTTAGGAAAACAGTCTTCCTTTTCTCCTTCTGTCTCTTTTTTTTTTTTTTTTTTTTTTTTTTTTTTTTTTTTTTTTTTTTTTTTTTTTTTTTTTTTTTTTGTGTTTGTGCTGTAGCATTGGTGATTTCTCTTTTCATGAGACTAACAAATATATAAATATAGATATGTATATATATATATATATATATATATATATATATATATATATATATATATATATATATATATATATATATATATATATATATATATATATCTATATAAAAATAAGTTGTCTGTCTGTCTGTGGATCTGTGGATCAGGTGACGTCATGTTTCGGCTGACGTCATGAAATTAGTTGCCGTCATTTTTGCTTTGAAGGTGACGTCATTCAAGTTATATAAGACTTATGTTCGCGTAGAAATCTATTAATGTTTAAGTTTACAATGACTGATGAAGATGCTCAAAGAGTCTATGCCAAAAAACTTGCTGCTGATAGAGAAAGTCAGAAAAGAAAGCGTGCCGAGGAACTACCAGAGCAACGCGAAAGCAGACTTGCTGCTAAAAGAGAAAGTGAAAAAAGAAGGCGTGCCGAGGAATCAAAAGACCAGCAGGGAAACAGGCTTGAGGCTGATAGAGAAAGAAAGAACAGAAAGCATGCCGAGGAACTACCAGAGCAACGCAGAAGCAGACTTGCTGCTAAAAGAGAAAGTGAAAAAAGAAGGCGTGCCGAGGAATCAAAAGACCAGCAGGGAAACAGGCTTGAGGCTGATAGAGAAAGAAAGAACAGAAAGCATGCCGAGGAACTACCAGAGCAACGCAGAAGCAGACTTGCTGCTAAAAGAGAATGTGAAAAAAGAAGGCGTGCCGAGGAATTACAAGAACAGCAAGAAATCAGGCTTGCTGCTGATAGAGAAAGTAAGAAAAGAAAGCGTGCCGAGGAATCACAAGAACAGCAAGAAATCAGGCTTGCTGCTGATAGAGAAAGTAAGAAAAGAAAGCGTGCCGAGGAATTACAAGAACAGCAAGAAATCAGGCTTGCTGCTGATAGAGAAAGTAAGAAAAGAAAGCGTGCCGAGGAATCAGAGCAATCTGAAAGTTATCGCCTGGCATTCAAGTACAACCCAGTCGATGATTATAGCTTGAGTAGATGTGTTCAAATCGGGACAATGTCTAAAATTTGTCCCTATTGCAAGGCCTTGAAATTCAATGGTGAAACAATGGGAATGTGTTGCGCCTCAGGAAAAGTTAAACTTCCTCTATTGGCTGCACCACCAGAGCCATTGAAGACTTTCCTTACTGGAACTACATCAGAATCTAAGCGTTTTTTGTCAAAAATCAGACAATACAACTCATGTTTCCAAATGACGTCGTTTGGAGCCCAAATCGAAAATCCAGATCAATTTATGTCTACTTTCAAAGTAAAAGGGCAAATTTATCATAAAGCAGGGTCCCTTCTACCATTCTCAGGCGAGAATCATAAATTTTTACAATTGTACTTCATCAGTGATAGAAATTCTGAATTGAATGCACGTTGCGAAATTTCTCCCAACGTTGAAAGGACAATCGTTTCCCAATTGCAACATCTTTTCCACGAAAATAATAATTTAGTGCGTCTGTTCAAAACAGCCATCGATTTGATGCCTACTGATACTCATAAAATTGTTATTTCCGCTGACAAAACGCCTCCTGGCCAACATGTGCGTAGATACAATGCTCCGAATATCGACGAAGTGGCAATCGTTATGGTCGGTGATCAGTTTTTACCTCGAGATATTATTCTACATAAGCGAAACGCTCAGTTGTTAAGAATTGCTGAAACTCATCGATGCTACGATGCCCTACAATATCCTATCATTTTTTGGGATGGAGCCGACGGCTATCACTTTAATATTAAATTGATGAATCCAGCCACTAACAAAGAAATGAATAAGAAATGCAGTGCAATGCATTATTATTCCTAATAGACCGGGACACCGGGATACAAATGACGACCGGGAAACAGGGAATATAAATGACGACCGGGACACAGGGACACAACTACAACGGGGACGCCGGGGGGCACAGGGGGATATAAATGACGACCGGGACACCGGGACAGGGAATGGTTGATTAGCAATCACCATCAACAAAGCTCAAGGGCAATCATTAGAATCATGAGGTATAGATCTGAACACGGATTGTTTTCCCATGGACCATTATATGTTGCATGTTCAAGAGTCGGTAAACCTGACAATCTATTTATATGCACAGACAATGGGACAGCAAAGAATGTTGTATATTCGCAAGTTTTACGTAGTCAAAAACATATATATATATATATATATATATATATATATATATATATATATATATATATATATATATATATATATAATATATATATATATATATATATATATATATATATATATATATATATATATCTATCTATATTCACAGGTGGGACATAGGGACACAACTACAATGGCGCGTAACTAATATGGAGCGTAACAACTTACGCGCGCGGGGGCTTGGGGGGGGGCGCGAAGCGCCCCCACCAACTAGGTGTTGGGGTGTAAATTAATTACTTATTATCAAACAAAATTCTTACCCTTTTCCTGAATCCAAAGAAAGCGCCAACAAAAGTTAGAGGCAGTGAAATTCCGAACGAGAGGGCCAAAAGGGCAACAAGTGTTGGAAAAGGGACAGTTGCTGAGCTTGAGTTGGCCCATAGCACAATATTCAATAAGAAGAATATAGAGAAAATGAAGCTAAAAGGAAAGAACCAGTAATTACTCAATTGAATTATATAGTTAAAGCAGACAATTAATGGATAGGTATACAACTAGTCAATGGACAATGAAAGTGTTCAGTTGACAATGGACAGTTAACAGTTATACAATTAATGGAAAATAGATATATATATATATATATATATATATATATATATATATATATATATATATATATATATATATATATATATATATATATATATATATATATATATATATATATATATAATATATATATATATATATATTTATATATATATATATATATATATATATATATATATATATATATATATATATATATATATATATATATATATATATATATATATATATATATATATATATAAATATATATATATATATATATATAAATATATATATAAATATATATATATATATATATATATATATATATATATATATATATATATATATATATATATATATATATATATATAAATATATATATATATATATATATATATATATATATATATATATATATATATATATATATATATATATATATATATATATATATATATATATATATATATATATATATATATATATGTATATATATATATATATATATATATAAATCCCTTATTTTTAAGCTATTTAAATCCTTATTTAAGCTATTTAAATCCCTTATTTTGATGAAATTGCACTTCGATGCATTACTCGGGACAACCAGTTCGGGTTCAAAAAGCACTCAGGACGGGAACACATTCACAGCAATCTTGCAAATCTTCTTATTGATGCATATAAAAATGGTGATCTTCTCGTCTTTGGAGCACTTGATGTTAGGAGAGCCTTTGATTCTGGCATACATGGCCATATCCTGCTCAAAGCCCTTCAGCGATGTGTTTCCTCTTGCATCTTTTCCCCTGTTTACAGTATGTACTACAAGCTCTTGGCTGTCATCTTGATCCTCTCTCCGTCCAGCACTTTTCCTTCTAAAGAAATGCTGAGTGTCAAGAAAAGCATACATCAAGGTGGCAAAACTTCTCCATCACTGTTTAATAACACTATTATCAAAGCACAGCAAGTAATAAAGCCATCGTGCTTTTTCTGTGGGATTAATCTTTTGCTGCTGAACTTTACTGATGACATTCTTCATGTTTCTCGTTTGATATCATTATTTCAACAAAATTATGACTCACTTGCAGCAGCATACAAGGAGATTGGACTTTACTTCAACAAATCTAAAACAGAACTTCTTTTCTTCAATGGTTCAAAAATAAGCTTCCAATTAACCTCTCCGTTAAAATTGGCAACACTTTGATTAAGTGTTGTGAGTCCCTTGCGTATCTTGGCCTTCCTATTTCTTCTACATTGAAGGACACACACTCAGCACTGACAAACCACCTCTGTTCCTGTCTACAAGCGGCTTATGGATTACTTGTTGCCAATAAGTATCGTTTCAATTGTCCTCTCCTTGCCCGGCTATACAATGCTTTTACTACCCCCCATCTGCTTGCTCTGGTTCCCCTCTGGAAAGTTTTCACAGCTACCAAAATGAAGGCCATTTGCAGTGGATTTTACAGATATGCCAAGTTTCTCCTGCGTCTCCCTTTGTGGCACAGCAATGGTGACATCTCCAGGAAATATAAGGTCACAACCCTTCCATGGCCATACAGAGAAGAAGCTCCAAATTCAGTACCAATGTTTTAAGAGCCAACCACCCCTGGACCAGTATTATTTTATAATATTTGTAGTGGAAGTGTATTTACATTTTTGTGCTTTTCTTTCTTTTTCTTTTAAATACTCTGTCTTTTCTGTTTTTGAGGGTAATAGATTAATAATAATAATAATAATAATAATAATAATAATAATATATATATATATATATATTATTTAAAAATCAGTGCTTAAAAGAAGTGTTGGATTATATTAAATATCAATATCAATATATCACACCAAATATCAATACTGAATATCAAAGCCTAAGTATCAATATCGAAAACGATATTATTTAGGCTTTTTCTGGTATCCACTGGTGAGAGTCCAGCAGAAAATATCCAACATAGAAATTTATTTCGCAAATAGCCAAGAAGAAGAATAACATGTTCAATTCACTGACTCATATATGTTGATATACAGCATGCACAGCTGTATCCATAACTTGACAAAGGCCTGCTCTTAAGCTCTGTTTAGTGTGGGTGGACTCTCAAATGTTGCTGAGAACCTCCAAAAGTCTTGGCTACATAAAACATAAGCTTACAGGCCTTGCTCAGATCCTACTTCAGATCAGGTTACAATTGTCATATACCTCAATTCATGTTTCTAGTGACTGTGTATTAACTATGACGATCATCTCCAAGTTTAGCGTAAAATAGCAATAGACATGGATTGGACCTTAATAGAATCTGTATCAACAGATGCAAGTGAAGTCACTGTCCCTGTGATTCAGCCACTACAAAATAAAGCCAGTTTGTAGGAAGAAATTGATGAAGTTTCAGTAGTCAATGCAAAGCAATCTTCATCAGCAGCTGTATCTATCATGGGTCTCCAGATTTTCAGCAGTGAGTCTTTAGTTCCAAGAAAAACTGATCCAGTTAGGTCATGCAAGTCTTGTAATAAGGGTCTCAGAAATGCCTATACGATCTTGTCATAAAATTATTGTCCAAGTCTGCCACCAATGTCCAATCTGAAAGTTGATTCCAAGCCTGATCAGTTAATCAAATAATTCATGGTAACAATCTGTAAGTAAGGAGCAAATTCTACCCTGCTAAATTTCGAAATAACTTCGGGTCATCTGAAATTTTCGCTTGCAGTTGAAAAAATTCTGTCAAAAAAAAATTCTTCATTTGATTATTGATTATTCCTTAAAACCAACCGGTTACTAACTCCAAATTATAAGGCAAAGGGTTGTGGGTTTGCTATGCATAATACCTGAGCTGTTAATAAACCCCCAATATTATGTCATTGTCAAACAAATCAACAGTATTGAGTCAGAGTTCAAAGTGTCAACATCTAAATCGGATACTGCTTGGACATTATTAATTCATTAAGTGTTATGTGAAGAAACAAAAAATTTCGCAATAGAGATTATAGTGATGCATAATCTCTACTTATACTTACTGACCTACCTATTAAAGATATTGCACTGTCGATTATTAATTCAGTAGGTTTTTTATCTTAAGATTTATATCATGTTGCAATAAGAATTATAGTGACTAGGACGATTATTTTCAATTGTGAAGTGAGAGCTGGTAGGATGGTAATCAAGCGATGACAGGCACTATCTTTGTTTGTCCGGTGTTGAGCATTTTGCTGCAGCATATAGCGAAACATAAGGACTGAATCTTTCAAATTGCTGCAGAGTTTTTTTTTGAAAAGATGCAATTAAGAATGCGATCGAGACGTGCAAAAAGGCTTTTCAAGTGGATATTTTTGAAAAGCGAAGAGGTTGCTATATCTTTGCCATCAGATATTTACAAACTAATTAGTGGCTTAGTGCAACAAGATGAACCTCCACCGCTTTTTGTCATTATAGACCCATCGGATTTGCCATCGTTTCTAAATGATGCTACTAGGATTGTGGCGTCACGCCTAAACGAGTGTATTCGTATTCTAAATTTCTTGGTGAAAAAGCAAGAAACTTGCTCACAGGTTACAGTCTCAACTGTTTGCCCATCAACGTCACCACATCAGCCCCCCATCGTTACTGTTGTGCTAAAGAACAGTCTTGCAAGTATTAACGTTCATAACCCGAAGAACAAACGTGAATTAATGCAGAAAGCTGGCTGCGCAGATAAAGTTAAAAGATAAAAGAAAAAATGTACTGGTTGATCATTTAATCGATGAAGAGTTTACCATTGCAGCAGTTGCAGCCACCTCCACCCCTCCCCCCACATTAAAAATTCGAGCCAGAGCTATTATAACTGAAGATGCCGGTATTATCTAGATGGATCCCGATTATGATGTCTCTCAGATTCCAGGGCATGATAGTAGCGTTGCAAGTCTGATAAGGTGTGGAAGTTTTAGAATAGTAGAGCGGAACTTTAAAACTAAAGAAGAGTTTGACATCAAGATTGAATATTGCCTTTTCCGAGTGACTCTGTCAATCGAAAAGCATAAGCAGTGCTAAAATTGCCAAGGATTTCGGTATTTTGTAAGGGACTGTAAGAACCCTGTTAAATGTAATAAATGTGGAGGGGATTACACTAACAAGAACCAAGCATGATCTTCTCAGATTGTTAAGTACGTTGATTGTGGAGGGAATCATCGTAACAATAGCTTGATGTGTCTGGAGCTTAAGAAGTACCTCCCTGTTCAAAGGGCCTTGGGAAGATTGAATTCATCCGTCCGTTTTAATTTTTAAGTGATGGTGATCTCTAATTCAACCGTGTCCTTATTTTATCCAAAGTTCAATGGTGTTCGTGACAAGCTTCTAACTCTCAAAAGACTGATTAGTAGTTATGAAATTGTGTGCATCAATGAACACCTTCTAAGTGCTGATAATGTCCCACAGCTAGAGCTCTCGCATGACCCAAATTCTTTATTTGGCCTGCTAAACTGACATCTGGCCGTCCTTCTGGTGGCCTGCGATTGCAGTGAATAAGAAGTTTTCTTGCTCATTTGGGCCAACTAAGGTGATCCAAGGTCAGGTTGTTTATTTCAAATCGTCAAATATACGAAGCGTGTATATAGAAATGGTGTCAAATCAGCAATCTTTCGCAAGATATCAAAAATAATCCCCACCTATTCTGGCGTCATGTTTTAAAATTTACCTCGACTTGTTCAGCTGAGGACAATCCGATAAAGTTAAGCTCTTGGGAAAGTCATTTTTCCTCGTTATTTTCTGAAGATCCACCTCCTCTTGACACAAAATTTAGATCTACACTTTTGGGTCATTTCGCAAAGCAAGACCATGATTAAAACTATATCATTATCACGCCAGCTTCTATTCAGGCACATATCTACCATCTTGAACCAGATAAAGTTTTATTTAGTATAAAACAAAACAAGAATAAATCTCGGCTTGTTTAGTTGATGAAGATCAGTTATTTCAACAGAGATGATTTGTATCAAAGAAGCTGCTGTAAAACGAAGACCAATAATTTAAGCATGAAACAAGAATTATGCTGCACATTTGAACTGAATACAACTTTTTGAATGCACTAATCTGTTTTCTGTATTTCTAGCTTGCTCAAAACTTTTTTTTTAACTTTTAAAACTGGAAACTTAAGACATAAAAGAAAAAAAGTGCAGTCTAAAATCATATTTCAAATTTTTGTTCATTTTTAATTCGTGCCATTTTTCCCTTGATTGTAAGTTGAGAGTTTTTTAGTAGTAGCAGTTGTAGTAGTTGTGTCGTGCTTCGTCTTATAGCCATTTTTTTGTCCTTTCTCGATTTTGTCCTTTCTTTTTCTTTTCTTTTTTACTATTTCAATTTAACTAGGAGACGCCTTGTTATTTGGGGTGCTATTTTTTTCTAATACGTATTAAAGCTATCTCTGTTCTTTTATTTTAGTTCAAGAAGAAAAAGCGAAAAACTGACAAGTAACTGTTGATAAAAGAATGAAAACTGCAACACGATTTAATACCGAATATTTTGAATTCTCATTCGGTATAATTTTTCACAGATAAAAGAATACTCTTGAAATTCAATAGTAAACACTCGTTAAAAAATAACCACTTGTACGAGTTGGATGAAATACTCATCTGGGTGCCAGAGTGTACAATATCAGTTGACATTTATGAATATGTCACCTACAGAAATAATTATAATAAAAGCCTTAAAACATGTGTCTTGCGAGGATAAGAGTTCAGTCTTGTTCAAGCACCTGGTTGTGTACTGCCTGCTTTTTCCCTAACAAAATCTCATAGGAAACATGTTAAATGGGCCTAACTGCTGTCCAAAATTAATGCATTCTAGCAAAAAAAAAAGATGATTTTGAGCTCAATTCGCCATCTATAGTTTCTATCCTATTGCATAGGCATAAATCTTTGGCTGGGGTGAAAAATAAAATGAGCTTTGCAGAATCAGAACCTTTTCCGTATTTTGGAGAATCCTCTAAATCTTATCCCTTAAATCTTTGTTTATGAACCCTATATTTTCTTCTGTGCATAATTGCATCTATAAAATCGAAATTAATTAGAACTAACAAGATTCTTTCTAAGGGGGGGGGGGGTCAAATACTTCAAACCGAATTCTTGTTCTCATTTTTTCCCATGATTTCCTAGGGTGCTTTGGCTATTGCATAGTCCACGAGATCAACGAATTTATGGCAAGTCTTTTTCATTTCTCTTTTTTGAAACATGATATTTGCTGTTATTTCCTACGTGACCCTATAACTTAAAATAGTGATTTGCCTGGACTTCTTTTTGGAGTGCGCTGTGAACTTGACAATTAAACAGAATAGATCTTTGGCCAGGGCCAAAAACAAAATGCGCTTTGTAGTATCAAAACCTTTTCCGTATTTGGGAGAATCCTTCTGAATCTTATCCCCTAAATCTTTGTGTATGAACATTGAAGTCTATATTTTTTTTTCTGTGTATAATTGCATCTATGAAATATAAAGTAGGTGGAAATAACAAGATTATTCTAAAGGGGTGGGGGGGGGGGTAAAATCCTTCAAACCGAATTCTTGTTCACATTTTTTCCTATTATTTTCTAGGCTATTTTGGATTTGTATTAAGCCCCTTCCCGTCATCTCCCCTACGTGCAGATAAAATCCTCTTGTACCAAGGTTTAAAACTAATAAAGCAAAAAAATTTTGATGGTATGTGTTTTGCCTCTAAAAGCAAACCAATCCAGGTATAACCGGCTAGTCTAAGATTAATTTACAACTTTCTACTATTTCTAGTTTAGGCTTCATTATCAAACAGTTCGTGGTAACGAACTGTAGTATGGAACGACCCGGCTCAATAGTAACCGAAACCCTAAAAAAATGGAATTTTGATACCAAGAGTTACATCAAAAGAATTGCATTTCGTGGTGATTTTAAACATATAAGTTTCATCAAATTTTAGTCTTATCCATAAAAGAAATTTAGTCTTATAAAAAAAATAGGGAAAAACACCCCTTAAAAAACATAGAATCGTAAAGAAAATCACACCATCAGGTTCAGCCCATCAGAGAACCCTACTGTAGAAGTTTCAAGCTCCCAACTAAAAAAAAATTGAATTTTTTGCCAGAAAACCGATCAGGGATACGTGTTTATTTATTTGTTTTTGTTTTTTCCCAGGGGTGATCGTATCGACCCAGTGGTTCTAGAATGTCGCAAGAGGACTCATTCTAATGGAAATTAGAAGTTCTAGTTGCCTTTTTAAGTAATCAAAGAATTGAAGGGCAACTAGACCTCCTCCCTCTCTTCTTTTTGCGTCGAAATTTTCCGATTAAAACTATGAGAAAGCCATTTAACCAAAAAAAATTAATATGCAAGTTTCGTTTTGATTATTTGTGTGTGGAGAGCGAAAATCAAAATATGCATTAATTAAAAAAGTTTATAAATTAAATAAGAAACAAGCATTTTAGCTGCAAGTAAGGAGCTACATTAAAACTTAAAACGAACAGAAATCATTCTGTATATAAAAGGGGTTGACCCCTCCTCAGCGCCTTGCTCTTTACGCTAAAGTTTTTTAACTGTTTCAAAAAGTAGAGTTGTGAGAAAGAGTCAAACTTTAGAGTAGAGCCAGGCGTTGAGGGGGGGGGGGGGTCATTCCTTTTCATATACAGAATAATTTCTTTTCTTTTTAAATTTTAATGTAGCTCCTTTCTTGCAGTTAAAACAAAACTTGTTTTTTTATTTAATGCCATCCTAGAGGGATTTTTCTTTTCGGGACACTTCAAAAAAAAAGCACAACTTAAAAAAACGTCTTTCTTTTTAGGCAGTAAGAAGTGCCTGTCCAAGGAAGGGAGTGTCATATCAGAAGAAGAAAAAGAACCAAGATCTCTGCAGATTTTTTTTTTTTTTTTTTTTGTGAAGATGAAAAAGTAGAATGTTTTAATTGAAAAATTTTACGAAATAAAATTGAATTGTTGAAAATCTTGCCTTAAGGTAACTAAAGCTTTATGCAAGCTAATTTAATAATGTTTGAATTATATAATATCGATCTCTGTCAATTATTACTGACCTGTGACACACTGTTTATCTTAGGCCGTCTTACATCCCCTTGAGTACTGTGCTTGACAGCTGAACAGTTTAGCATGGTTGGAGGCGATTTATTCTGTGGGTTCGCTTCTGTGGTAGAATCAGAATCTTAAGTGCACTTAATTTGTTTATGCACTTATTCTACTTACAAACTTACACCTTCAATATAGCACTCCAGCAAGCAAGCTTTCAATTTAAGGAAAGCACAATTTAAACAGCTAATGCAATAGGCTCCAAACTAAGCGAAGCTCTGACTTGTATACCAAGAAATTTTAAGTTTTTTTTCTGAGACTTGGGTACCCGTCTCAAGCTTTGTTCGTAGGGAGTCCCAAAGTATCTGGTTGTCATTTCACTAGTGTTATAAGTTCAGCGCTAATAATAATGCGTTTCTCCGAGTGAATGGTTTAAATTTTCTTTTGAAGCGGTTCAGAGGTTGAAGATAACTGTATCTTATAGCAAAAAAAAAAAGTTTGATTGTCTCCTACCTGTCCATGCTCTTAAAATTATTACCAAAATTGAGGATTAAGTGCCTCAAAAGTTGAAGTAATGAGTCAAAAATGAAGTAATGAGAAACAGCTGAAGTAGTGAGTCGCAGCCTCAAGGAACAACCACTCCAGAAACAATATTAGGGGAGAATCAGTGGCGGTTATAGGCGTGGGCTAGGGAGGGAAGCTGCTCTCCCCCATGCAGTTTTTCTGACATTAAATTCCGTTTATTTTATGTTTTTACGGGTATACCTCTCTCCACCCAGGTTATGAGGCCTAAAACTGTTACTGGGATGTGCCCAGAGGATCGCCCTCTTTGAAGCTGAAGAGTTATGGAAGCATCTAGAAAATGGAAGTACACTTAACGTTTCACAATAAATTTACTTTTAATCTTCTTTTCTCGAAATATTGATAAATTGTGATTTTTGTAAGAATCTCTTGTACATGTTAAACTGTGTTTCCATGCTTAATTAAAAAATTAGAACCCAAGACAGCTTTCCTGAGGAATGTTTATTTAGGCATATGGTTAGTCCAGTAGTTCAAGTTAGCAATAAATCTTCTTTGCCCTTTTTATTTATTTTTCGCTTTGTTTTTTTATTTACGTTTTTATTGCTTCTGCAACTCAAATTATGTCTGCTGACTAGCTTCACCAATCAATAGCCCCCCCCCCCCTTTGCTTCTACTGGCCTAAAATCATGCTTTAACTATTCAAACCTCTTCCACCTCCAAGACCAGATTTTTGACGATATGCCAGGGTCTCAAAAATGATTCGGGCATTGCACCTTTCACAAGTTCTGAATGGCAGTGGGGAATTGGAGATCATGCAGCAATCGAAAGGAAATCTATATTATCGGTGATTCTTTTAATTTCTCGACTGTGTGGCAATAGAGGTCTAATTTAAGCGGCGTACCTAAGGTTTAGATATGATGACAATAATTTTCTACAGCTGGGTATCGCATATTGGTAAAAATTTAGTTTTTAGTTTCAGAAAATTATCCCCTAACTCTTGATTCTTGAAAATTATGCCCTAACTCTTGATTGGTCAATCAATTGACCAATCAGAGTTGTCAACTTTATTCTTGTGAGTTGAATATTGTTCAGATCAAGAAATTTTGAACGGTGGGTGCAAGCGCCGCTGTAATCGTGCATAATTCTAGTTTTATCGACAAGTGTGACTACAGAAGGGTCTGAGCAAAGAATGTTTCCATGGGGGAGGGGTAGGGTCTTTGACCTCCCCCACCCGAAATGTTTGTCCGACTCGTATAAATATAAAAAAAATGAATATAAAGAAATTTTTGACGCTTTTTAATTTTTTTTTGTAACCTCCTCGCCCAGAAAAGACCCTTTTGCAACATCCCCCCTCCTTAACTGAATAAAAAATCGTGGAAACAACCCTGTCCTGGGCTTTAAACTACATAATGCGAGTGGACTCCTAATTTGGTCTTACCAAAATTTGCACACAAGATGCCCAAATGCGTCTGTAATATAACACCCATTCATTTTCACTCATTAAATCACATGTAGTCCTTATTAAAGAGTGGCTTTTCTAACCCTTCACCACAGGAATTTGAATCGCAATGGAAAGTGACGTCGTAACGTGTTACATAGATGGAATACTTAAGGTGACTTTTGGTTTTAGAATAGAAGTATAAAAAAATATCTCTTCATGCTTAAACATTGAAATTTTGCTTGTACTAAATTTTCATTTGTTTTTTTTTTTTGTGTATATACCAGTACCTGCTATTACCTAGGCCTTACTTTCTCAACGAACAGCCTAAGCTGTAGTTTACTGAGGTAAGTAGGTTGGAATAAAAATAGTAATTAAATGTACTCCAAATTTACTTTTCTTTCGATTTTTTTTTTATTTTTTTTTTTGTGTGTAAGGGGACACTTCTGAATTAGTTTCTGTTCGTTATTATTGTGCATACTTTTCTTGTGTGTTGTTTGTAAGAATAATCCGATCATAGTTATATCACGTTCTCACTCGATTTTGGGGAAGCTGAGTTTCAACATAATTCAGGCCCTGTTCGCTATAATTATAAAAAGACTGATTGGAATATTTTTAGCACAGTATCATTACAAGATATAGATGGTATTTACAGTTTACCCGTTTGTTCACGGGAAGATATAGATGTTATAGTTTCCAACTTGACAAATTTAATACAAAAATGCACTGAAAGTTCAACCCCCAGAAAGACCTATTGTAAATTTTCTAATTATAAACGATGGTGGAATTATGACCTAACCCAACTCTGTAGAAATTTTTGTAGAGCCGATAGAGCTTACAAAAAATTTAGAAGTCCCGAATTAGAAACGAAATTGTTAGATGCCAAATTTAGATTAAAAAAAATTTATCATGTAAAATATAAAAAATTACAAAATAATTAAAAAAAATAGAAGTCCCGAATTAGAAACGAAATTGTTAGATGCACAAAAACAATATGGAAATGCAATCAGAAAAGCTAAATTTGATGATTGGAAACGATTTTGTGCTGAACAGGCAAGTGTAGACCCTTGGAATACAATTCATAAAGTCTGTAGCTCAAACCCCCCCCCCTGTATTACCTATTCATATGCAAAAAAGTGACGGGACTCAGACCTCTTCGTATGCTGAAGCTGGCGAAGAACTGTTAAAGAAGTGGTTTCCGAGTGATGATTTACAAAGCGAGAGTTTCTATCATAAAAATATAAGAAATAAAGTGAAAGAAAAATTAAACTCCTGTGAAGGAGTTCCTGAACCTATTGCGCTAGATTCACTAGAGGATATAATAAAGTCTTTAAAACCATTAAAAGCTCCTGGCCCGGATGGAAGTGTAAGTTTAGTCATACAGAAAAATTTTGGAATATTATCTCCAACGATGTTAAAAATCTATAATGCATGTTTGTCATTGAAGTATTTTCCAAGAGCGTGGAAGGAGGCGAATGTAAATAGAATATAAATAAGGCGAAATGATGGTATATCTTCATCGTATAGGCCTATTAGCCTTTTGTCACACCTTGGAAAAATTTTAGAGAAAATAATATTGAATGGAGTTTTTGAGACAAACCTTGAGAGTGAATGGGTATCAAATGATCAGTTTGGATTTGTTAAAAGTAGATCAACAATAGACGCTTCAGATAAATTG
This sequence comes from Artemia franciscana, assembly GCF_032884065.1. Lineage (NCBI taxonomy): Eukaryota > Metazoa > Arthropoda > Branchiopoda > Anostraca > Artemiidae > Artemia > Artemia franciscana. The sequence goes on from NC_088863.1 coordinate 9,644,227, forward strand.
GTAACAATAGTTGAAAATGAGCAAAAATCAAAGCGTTACACATTAAGTTTATTTTTTGATATTAAAGGTGCTTTTGATAACGCGTGGCACCCCGGAATTTTGTATAAATTGGTTGAAAAAGGTTACGATTTATCGTTGATTAAGATTATTGAGTTATTTGAGCGATAGGCGTGCTATGTATGGTAATAGTTCTGATTTTTTCAATACGTCTTTATGTGTTCTATATACGTCTTTATGTATACGTTCCCCTTTATGTGTTTGTGGTAAAGATGAAACTATGGATCATGTCATTTTTGATTGTCCCTTGTACACACGAGCTAGATTTTCATAGCGTAAACTTTTTATAGCGTAAGCTTCCTATTAGATCTAAACTTGGTGTGGCATATGAAGGATGTACGTCGTTTATTCATGAATTTTATTAACAAAATTGGTCGCCTTGATTTTTAGAATCATGGAATTTTGAACTCATTAATGTGATGATAGCTTCGAATGAAAAGAGTGATTATAATGCTACTGAACGACCATCATACATTTAAAACCGAGCTGTACATTAATTTCTCATTAATTAAGGTCACCGCAAAGGGTGAAGGGCGTTACGTGTGAGGATCTTTCCACGGAGGAATTTATCATGAAGGAAGGGAAATTTCTTGAAGGGGCTTGGGAATTTCCAGCATTAAAAAAAAAAAAACAATGAGAAAACAAACTTGAAAAAGTTTTTTATATTGCTTGCGGGAGATTTCAGGCAAACATTACCTATAATACCTAGATCAACCCCTGCAGACGAAATGAATGCTTGCCTGAAAAATTCTATTGATGGGCACACGTAAAACATCAAAATTAACTACAAATATGCGTGTCCGATTGGAAAATGATGACTGGTCAAACAAAAAATTGATTTCAAACATGTCATTGTATCGACAATTAAATATGTAAAAACAGTTTTCTGTACCTGTAGGTCACAGCTTAGATATACAATACAGTTAAGAAATCTCCTATATTGCCCATGAGAAGCTTTTGGTACATAGCTCTGAACTTGGCGCCTCCTTGATCGTACTACAACACCATAGGCGGGAACACAATTTTGTTTTGTTTGTCCAATTGCTCCGATCTTTTAGATTCAGGCTGCCAGTTTCCTGTCTCCAGCCACTAGTATCGCTACCACGCACTGCGTCCCAAAAATAAATCGAGTTTTCATTAGTGTATTGTATATCTAAGCTGTGCTGTAGGATGTAGACGTTATATACGTCTGATAAAGCGTGAAGATGCATCCAACATTATTTGTTGTTGTAAGATACTAAACTATGTTTTGGAATTGAGTTTGCCTTCTATGACATCATTATGCCTTTTTGCTCCTGTAGTCCAATGAAATAGTCCAATGGCTCCTGTAGTCAATAATACTTGTAGTCCAATGAAGTCCAAAAAGTCCAATAATTTTTGTAAAAATATGCATTATTATGTAAATTTTAGAATCACTGACGCTGCACACAAGGAATCAGTTGGGGGGGGGTGATGGGGATTTTTTTGTTGTGCAAAAAGTTTCTTAAACGCTGATTCGCAATGAGATTTTTATTAATACCGATATTAAGCTGTTGTCAGATTTTCCTGACAACCAGATTTTTCATAAAACTATCTTATTAGCTGAAAAATTCTAACTGGCTCATAACATCACGAGCTATTTGGCATTAGTAAAATCTCATTATGAATGGGCGTTACCATAGAATGACAGGAATGATCCACGAATAATTGAATGGTAGAGGATATACAAAATTCGAGTCAACTCTACAAATGTTGCTGGATGTCTAAGCCATCGCTTCCCAACCTCAGGGTTGTGATCCCATAGACACAGGGTCACAATCGATAAGAAAGAGTGAAATACAAATACAAGATAACCTTTTATTGATTAATTAGTATATTTCAATGAAATATACATTATATATAAAATGATAACTTACGTAAAGGAACTATCATGTATCAATCAATAGCTAACGAAATAACTGATTACTACTAGCGAAACAAATGATAAGACTCGAATTACTTTTATTATTCGGGTGTTGTGATATTACTGAGTTTATATTAGATCTGTTTGGAATGTAGCAACCTTAGAAATTTTGAGAAAGGATGATCTAAAGGACTTCATCACTTACCTGGGAAACTGGAATCATATTTTAGTAACGGACTTATTCGTTTTAGAAAATTTAGAAAACTGTGGGGGGGGGAGGAGAAAATGCCACAAAACAGCATGAGAATCTCAGGCGGCATTTTATTTTTGGTACACAATATTGAAGTTTTTCCGCTCTTTCGTAAAATTTATGTAGTGTTAATTTATAAGATAATATAAAATTTGCATTTGAAAGTTACTATCCCAGGAAAAAAAAAAATGCCGAACTAGGTTTTTGCCAAAACTACAAAATATCAATGAAACTACAATCATTTTAAAACTATCAATCAGACGTACAATTCGTGTGTATAAATATCAGAAGTTCAGAAAAAATAAGGGGGGGGGGGCTAAAAATGCGTGATACTTCTCTGTGTCGGTGCTAATAAGGGAATGAGCTGGCATTTTGACAGAAACAAATGCTTGGAAACCCTAGGAACTGAAATTCAAACCTGTCTTTGCCACCCTCGATGTAGGAACAGACAAGAAACTGACGTAACTTCAGTGGTGTCAATTCACAATAATTAAGAGAGGAGGGGGAATGTATGTTTTCAAAATCTATGGGAGACGATTTATTTTTTTTTTAAATCTTATAAGGAAGGATATTTTGAAAATTGAGGGGAGAGGCGAAAAATCTAAGGAGGCACATGCCCCCCACCCCGATTGACGCCACTGCACAGTTGTACGGCAGTGCCTCAGGTAGCCGTGTGCCACGATGAGTTGTTATCTTATTCATTTTTTTTAAATTAAGGGGGCCCGGATAGAATTTGATCACCGCTGAAATGGGGTTACCGAAGCTCCAGAAGGGTCATCCATTCTTTTACAAACTGTTTTCTGTAGCAGAGGGGAAACTAGGCACCCATATTATTCCAATTAAGTCAATCAAACAAAGAAATACGTGTTCAAATTTTTTCTAAAAATTATGTTCTTATTTGGACTATTCTCCCGAAACGAGAGCCAATGAAACAATTTTTTTGTCTGAACTTGGGCGGCTTTGGATAAGATGTAGATAATATAGAAAATATCACATTTAGATTAGCAATATGAATTCAATTCAATTACGTGCTTTGTTTGAGAGCGCTCTACTTACTCAATACATTCCAGGTTTCTAAATTGTGCGTGTCCCACGTAAGTGCAGAATTTCTAAAGACCAAAGATAGTGTTAGAGTTTAGGGGTGATTAACGCTAGCTTGTGTCGTGTTTTTAAACTCCTTGACTGACATGAATGATCAGCAACATTTCAAATACCTGTCACTGGTAATATTTGAGCATACCAATAAGTTGATTTTTAATGCATTAATTACTGCTATGATATTTTGTTACCAAGTATTTCAAAAACTATATTTATTCATGAATATACAAAGTTGTATCTACGTAGGGGGATTTAACCCCCTCCCCCCCGAAATGTTTGCCCAACTCGTAAACAAAAACTGGTAAACGTAACAAAATTGCATCTAAACAAAGTTTTGGTGTTTTTTTTAAAAAAAATTTGTACCCTCTCCCCATCTAAGAAATCCTCGATATGGCCCAGTGAATCAACTTTTCCCAATTAAATTCTCTAAAAAAGGCCTGTTTTTAGAATAACAAATGTCCAGAATCCTTAAAAACAACTTTCAGGAATCTTGCAATCGATAGCGAGGGATTGTACGATAATGTTAGCTAGAAAGTCTTCGAATATCTTGTACCCGTTTGAGAAGTTGATTAAACAAGACCCCCTCCCCCGAGAATTACAGAGTTGTACCAGCCAGTAAGTAGATCTATATCGCAGCTGCAGTTTGCTATGTGCAGATATTACATTAACCCCTTTTCTAAGGGATTTAGTTATTCTTATTTTTTTTAAGTCTAAAACAAATATTAACAATTTTTTACTAAGGATTATGAAGAATAGCTACTCTAATATGTCAGCCACTCCCCAACTCTTGAAATAAAAGCGATTCGAAGAAAGCAGAAACTACTAGTATGTGAAATGTTGCAGGCAACCCCTCCCAAACCCATCAGCTTACATAAATAATTCTGTCTAGCAGACTTTTATGTCAGTCATCAATGTACTTTTTACCTATTTTGAATTTTTAGTGTATAGAAACTATATTTGATATATTTCTACTCAGTGCAATAAAGTGTTTTGATATCTCGATTTATATATTTAAATGACGTGGACTGATTCTTTATATAAACTTAAAATATATTTATATGCAACGTAACCTGCGTTCATTTTTAAATTAATATATGCTTGGATTTTAATGACTTCCTTTCAGTGTACTTTGATAGGGTAGGATTTAGGAACATCCTAGGGCACAGGAGGGTCCAGAAATAATGTTTGGGGGGGACTAATAAAAATTTGGAGCCCAATTGGTATTTTTGCCCTCCACCCCTGTAATTAGTACAACTTTTGGTGGAGACAAGATCCCCTAAAACCACCCATTGAATCTGCCCATGCGCTGCCTGGCCAGGGTACAGGGGCTAAAGTCGTGAGGCAGAATAACCAGAACAATATCCAGAAAAATCTGAATCGAGATTCGAGTTGAACCAAAGCCTGTTAACAGTTAAGGTTAAAGGTAGATGGGGAACGGTAAGGATAAAAAATTAAAGAAACATAGAGAGTTAATTTCCGTGAAATTATAATATCAATTAATTTCATTGAAAAAAAAATATCGGAGAAGACTTTGTTTGAAATCCATTAAAGATGGCTTTCAGAATAGTCAAGTGATTTCAACCTTAGCAGTTTTTCAGTAGTTTTTACACTTCTCTGTTTTTTGTGGGAAGGGAGGTGGGGTGGAGTAAATGAAAACTTGGCAAAGGAAGAGAACATTTGGGCATTTGTATCTTAATTTTAAATTTTTCCCGAGTTGTTATTGGAGCGTCAAAGAAAATTCAATAAATAAAATGAAAGGAGAAAACTGGCATTTTTTTATTCTGAAAACTTTAATGTCTACTAATTAAATTTATAAAAAAGAATTCGTCAGAAAATCATTAAACATAACTTCCAGAAACAAGTATTTCAGAATTGTTCATGTAATTTTGATACTCGTGTGCATTTTCGGGGGAAGGGGGGAATAACTGATATTTACCAATGCTAAGACTGTCAAAAAGGCTTTTTAGTAGCCAATTCACACAAGTCCACAAGAAAATGCCGAGTCGGGTCGGCTTTTATAATTTTTCGATAATTTTAGGAATATAATTGTGGTTAATAAATAAGTTTTTAACATAATAAGTTTTAACAAAATAAGTTTTAAATGTTATTAACATGGATCATTACTGCTTGTTTATAAAATTTAGCTTTTGGGTAAAGACCTTAACTCCTTGCAAGACTTTTGAGACAGACTACTCGAAATTGCTCTAAAAAAGTTTTTACGTGGCAGCTACCTCACTATTCTACAAGCATACGCTTCACTCTGGAAAAATTTGCATCATGATCACTGCCAGAGTCTAGGCGTCCGGAGAAGTTCGTCAATCCTTCATACCAATCGCCTTATTCAGGGGTTTGTACGGCAGAATTATTAATAGAAACCTTATCCTGAGGCCAATTGCCTCCTGAAACTGACTCCTGGTAGAAGTGACGTCCAAAATATGATTAGTAAATTCCTTAAGGGGCGTTCCACACGGTTCAGGCAGTAAAAAACAAGTTCGTTTGTAAGCCTGGTGATCATTACTACTGGCGTTTACTATGGCATTATTACGGTCTAAAATACTACTAATGAATTCCTAAAGGTTAAGGAAATTCCCATACGGTTGATGCAATAAAAAATAAAGGTAGTTGGTAAAACTAGTGATCATTACTACTGGCGTATACTGTGGAATTATTACGGCCTAAAATACTACTAATGAATTCCTAAAGGTTAAGGAAATTCCCATACGGTTGATGCAATAAAAAATAAAGGTAGTTGGTAAAACTAGTGATCTTTACTACTGGTGTTTACTCAGTAAAAAAGGTGGTTAGTAAGACCAGTGACATGTCATTACTACTACTGGTAGCGCAAATTTGACTTTAAAAATGTTGCCAGTTCTCCGATTTCAAAATTGTCAACATATCTAATTTTTATCAAAAAGCAGATATTCATAAGCATGTATTGGTATATACAGCCCTGTTTATCTTGAACTAAGCGGTGAAAGCGGAACTTCAAATGATCAACTCTTTAAATCCCTGAATATTTGGATTGTTGCAAAAAGTATGAAACACACTCTGTCGGATATTTTTTTTATAGAAATATTCAAGGTAAGAGCATAATCAGCATCTGAGATGCAGAGTGAAATAGAGGCTTGTTAAACCCATTTACAAGGTTCAAATCTTGCTAACTTCTGATAGAAGCACAAGCTCCATTTTCGCGTAAAATTCTTAAAACTGCACAGATTACCATTTACAGAAAAAACAAATAGCTTATGCTTATTACAGATTCGTACTTTCATCAAGACAATTCGGTCTTCACGACGCAAGGGTCTTCACACTCCTTTACAATTTGAACCTTTCTACGATTTTTGTATCGTAAACAAACGATACAACGATACGAATTGTATCGTGTAACAAATTCCTATGTAAATAGAAAACCTCTGAACGCACAATGTCAGCTACTAAAAACCACCAGTACCGCAAATCTATTTAGATTTCACCTAAGGCGGTAGCCGAAAAAGTATTTGTCCTGGAGAGAACATTTAAAACACAAAATCCACATTTTCAAGTGACACTTTTTCCGAGAGTTCGATCCTACAGAGGTATTTAATGGGAGTGGAATGTCCCTGTGTGCAGCTCTGAATTTCCCAACAGGCTTGCAATTTATCTTAAAAAAAAGGATAAAAAAAAGGAAAAGAATTAAGTTGTGGGAACCAAAAGCAAATTGAAATTCAAACTAAGAGCATTGCTGCCCAGTACCTTAACAATAATGTTTCTGGTATTCGTCTCGAACTTTACACTTAGGGATGAAAGAAAAAAAAAAAAGAAAGAAAGAAAAAAAAAGGAAAAGAATTAAGTTGTGGGAACCAAAAGCAAATTGGAATTGAAATTAAGAGTATTGCTGCCCAGTATCTTAACAATAATGTTTCTTCTATTCGTCTCGAACTTTACACTTAGGGATGAAAGAAAAAAAAAGAAAAAAAAGAAAAGAATTAAGTTGTGGGAACCAAAAGCAAATTGAAATTGAAACTAAGAGCATTGCTGCTCAGTATCTTAACAATAATGTTTCTTGTATTCGTCTCGAACTTTACACTTAGGGATGAAAGAAAAAAAAAGGGAAAAGAATTAAGTTGTGGGAACACACAGCAAATTGAAATTGAAACTAAGAGCATTCCTGCCAAGTATCTTAACAATAATGTTTCTTGTATTCGTCTCGAACTTTACACTTAAGGATGAAAGAAAAAAAAAGAAAGGAAGAAAGAAAGGGAAAAGAATTAAGTTGCGGGAACCAAAAGCAAATTGAAACTGAAACTAAGAGCATTGCTGCCCAGTATCTTAACAATAATCTTTCTTGTATTCGTCTTCTCCTTTAGACTTGATCTTTGGCACTAAGGGCAACTTGCTAATTACTATGTCAAAAAATGACCAATCCATTTCCGGCATACAAGCTTTAGTCAGACTTTATAGTTACTGCTTCGTCGCAATTTCATGTATTCTCATTGATCAAAATTAATAAGACATAGTAGAGAAATTAATTTGAAAGGGAAAATGTATTTGTTTAACGATATTACTAAACCACATTCTTGTTTTTGGTACCTCACTGTTCTATTGTTTGATCTCCTCACTGTTTGATCTTTAATTTAACTTCCTTTTACAATAACATTGACCCATTTGGAGTAATATTAGTAACACAGAAAGCCGGATACCAGGGTAACAATATAAAATACAGAATTAGAATACCTTCACCACAAAAGAAAGTCTATAGCCAAAACTCTTAGACTGCAATTTACACTTTAATTCGAAGATTTTTGTTCGCAGGATGTCTTCTAAAGTCCAATACAACAAAGAATCTGATGTTTAAAAAGGCAAAATTTGCCATTTTATTCTCACTACACTGGGTCAATATCACATTCAAAATAATACACTAATCCACTTTGACTACCGAATAGATTTTTCTGACAAACCAGAAACATGCAAAGAATCCAATCGTTCCTAAAAAAAGAGATAATGAAGTAGATTAAAAATAAAGTAATTTTGTGCCCAAAGTCATTAGAGAATTACTTGGTATTTTTCTTAAATTTGCAGGAGATCAAAAATAAGGTCTGTGAATAGACTCAATGACAGCTCCTTTTTTTTAAAACAAACAACAACACTATGTGCGCATACACAATAAAGAACTCCGAGGAACACTATTATTCAATATAAAAGAAAGCAATGTCATAAAATGCATTTCCTCAATGGGATAGCGTGGTTCGAATTAGAAACAACCTTTGATTGTTCAAGTGGGATCCCTTCCCTGTTTCCAATGTGCAAGCATAGTGATATGCTATTTTCATTCAATCTGGAAGTAAAAAACTAAGCCCCCCCCCAAAAAAAAGCCCAAAAACAATAAAAGTTGCAAAGGAAAAAACATGAACCCTTAATAAAAACTAGATCTACGTTGCATGGGTAACGTGAGGTGGTGCGGCAACTTTTGTTCGGCTTCGCCGAGTAAAGTGTTACGGCAGCAACAATTTGGTTTTGTTTCGTCGCTTCGATTAAACGCTAAAGTTGTTAATCTGTAAGGATCTTAAAATAAATACCAGGTACACCAACTCACAAAAACTGCAAACCCCTCATCGCTGAAGATGATTGTAGCCTAAAAGCCAATTATTACTTACAAGTCCCCTACATCTCTTACCACTGGAAACAAATAGTAGGTACACCAACTAGCAAAAGTTGCGAACCCCTCATTGCCGAAAATGATTATGAGCTAGCAGCCGACTGTTGCTTAAAACCCCCCTATATGTGTCACAATTGGTATCGGCCTATTTTTTGTTTCAGTGTGTACCTTACTACTGAAGTCGTCAACCCCTTTAAACTTTCAAACAGGTATATCTCATGAAAGAATTTTTCTACCAAAAAAATGGATGACATATACTTTGATCAGCTCATCAAGAGCTATTGACTGCCGTAAAAACAATCTATCTGTCTTAGTTCAAAAGTTGACTTTTTTGCCGTAGGCCAAGTTTCTAACGTCATCATTTAGAAAGGAGCAAAGGATAAACTCTAATTTCTTTAGAAATGAGATAACTTTTGAAGTTTAAGAGGCATATCTGCTACCATTTCTGTAACGGCCTATTTTTGGTTTCAGTGTGTACATTACTACTGAAGTTGTCAACCCCTTGATACTTTCTAACTGGCATATCTCATGAGGGAATTTTTCGACCCAAAAATGGATTGCATATACTTTGATCAGCAAAAAATATCAGAAATAAAACAAATCAACCGTTTGCTCCTAATCTTTAAAACTGGAGGCTATAGGTTCTTATGACGACCCAATGACTTCTTAATTACTAATCTAAAAGTGAAAATTTGACCGACGCATCCTTAAGTTGTAGCAACCATAAAATCCCTATTACTTCTTAGCCCTGGTTGATACTTCCCTAAAGACACTAAACTGATTATCTGAACAAGTTTTAAAAGTAACAAAACAAAAATAGATTATGGCTAATAACTAAGCAAACTGACTTACCAGTCATTATAAAGAAAAGCGCCACCATAATAAAGGTGTATCCAAAATAAAGGAAGGAAGATGCACCCGGGTCGATATTCAATTTAGTCATATAGTAATGGATGCAGTAAGCAAACAGATAAAATGCTGTAAATCCAGACGTCATAAAACTTCTCCACCACCACTGGTAGTCCTAAAAAAATGTCAAATTGGATGATTTCCCAAGTTATAGACCGTTTGCAAAACAGCCAGTTTGTGGATGTGACAACACTGCTTAACATTTAACAAAACATGACCTCAATTGTCACATGGTACTTGGCTCTAGCAGCATATACTATTATCGAATTGGATTTGAAAACAATCTCTAACACATTTATTAAGATAAAACATGCCCTTCTTCTGGAACAAGATGACACGAATGTGGCATTTCCCACAAAGAGGTAAGATCAAGTTCAGACACGTGAAATCATAGTTCTATAAATGCTATGATTAATCACAGCCCGCCATCACCGGTAGTCTTAAAAAATATCGAATAAGCACATCAGTTTAAAAAGATTTCGGGTCCTCTTCTCTTTCCTTATACTTTATTTGTGTTTTTTCAAGCTAAACCCTTTTTTTGCAATTAAGAACGATTACTTCAACATATATTTTTACTACTAATATTATTCCTATTAACATTATGTATATATATATATATATATGTATATATATATATATATCGCACACTCAGTGAAGAACTGTTCCAATCGAAATATCATCGACATCTATGGAAACTGTAAAGTCAAAGAAATTAGCTTAAAAATATACTATTTAAGCAATCCCCCCCCCCAAAAAAAAATTTATTGAAAATTCAACAAAGGGGAAGGGGTGCAACAACCATTATCCCTCCTTCCAAATAGCGTAGAACCAGAAGGATATCGAATATGAAACTAGCAAACTTTCTTTTAAACAATACGTTTTTTTCCTATGTGTTAACTAGGCTATTAACTTAAACTAGCGCTTAAACTTTAGGCATTTACAAGGCTCTCTGACATGGCGATTGGACAATTGACTCATTTTTGTTTCCATCCACAGCTTAATACAGCTATGAAAGCTCAATTTATTTTTGGGACACAGTGCGCGGTAGCGATACTAGCGGCTGGAGACAGGAGACTGGCAGCAAAGCTTAGATACCAATATCCAGGCTGTGTATGCAACAAAACAAGAATTGCTTTCCCGCCTATTGTGTTGTAGTACGATCTACGCGTCAGAGCGCGGGTTTGGAGGAGGCACCAAGTAGGTATTTATTTTTCCAAATAGAACGTAGTCACTTGAAAAAAGTCAAGGCAAGGGTCAGGAGTCGTTTGTGGATGATAGCACAGTTCCTAGGTAAATAAACTGGTCGACCCATTCGATTTCCTCGCCCCGAATAGTGATTTTGGTGGAGGGGATTAGTCTCATGGTACAGATTGATGACAACGTCGGATTCTACTCTGAGCAGTTCTGCATGTATACCGTCTATCCCGGGCATTTTATTGGATTTGAGATATCCACAGCGGTTTCTACCTCTGACCTTTAGATGTTAAGAGTGGTTCCTCATTTACTTGTACTAGAAACTTCTGAAGGACTTCATGTATGGGTTTGTGAGATTTAGCTTTTCCTAACTGCTTCACTTATTTATAACACAAGAAGCCTCCATTTCACATATAAAATATCGACAATTATCCATTAAACTTCATACTGGGGTACAGTCAACTTTACTTGCTCTGACTTATCGATCTCTGGTGTATGTCCATGGCAACCCTGATCTTTGGATGTAATAAAGTCAGAATGCCGAAGAAATTTGCTGATAGAATCATATACTAAGGGTATTTTCCAGAAGCCAATTATCCCTCAAGAATATTAATTATTTGTTATCGAGGCCGTGTCCAGGGGGGTACCAGGTTTGCCCCCCCCCCAAAAAAAAAATAGTCGGACTTGTAAAAACGTAGCAGAAAAGTGTATAAATGAATTTTGATACGTTTATTTGGATTTTTTCATAAAAAACCTACCCACCCCCTTCAGTACAAAAATCCTGGATACACCCTTGTTAATTATTAGATTTTTTTTTTTAAATGGCCAACAACATAAAATTCAGTAGTTCAACTGCTTAGACTAATCGAAAGCACAAAAATTTTAGTTCTTTTGTTTTCAGGTGTTTTGGAAGAAAAATAAAAGCAAAGGAATAATTAGCATTAGCGTTAATTGGTTTCTGGAACGCGCCATTTTTTAAAAATATGACAAAAATAGGGGATAAACATTATAGAAATAAAATACATCAACCGTTTGCACCTAATCTTTAAAACTGGAGACTATAGGGTCTCATGACGACCCAAGGACTTCTTAATTACTAATCTAAAAGTGAAAATTTAACCGACTCATCCTTAAGTTGTAGCAACCATAAAATCTCCATTACTTCTTAGCCCTGGTTTATACTTCCCTAAGGACACTAAAACTGATTATCTGAACAAGTTTTAAAAGTAACAAAACAAAAATAGATTATGGCTAATAACTAAGCAAACTGACTTACCAGTCATTATAAAGAAAAGCGCCACCATAATAAAGGTGTATCCAAAATAAAGGAAGGAAGATGCACCCGGGTCGATATTCAATTTAGTCATATAGTAATGGATGCAGTAAGCAAACAGATAAAATACTGTAAATCCAGACGTCATAAAACTTCTCCACCACCACTGGTAGTCCTAAAATAAAATGTCAAATTGGATGATTTCCCAAGTTATAGACCGTTTGCAAAACAGCCAGATTGTGAATGTGACAACACTGCTTAACAATTAACAAAACAGGACCTCAATTGTCAAATGGCACTTGGTTCTAGCAGCATATACTATTATCGAATTGGATTTGAAAACAAAATCAAAACCTCAATTGCCGATCTCTAACACATTTATTAAGATAAAACATGCTCTTCTTCTGGAACAAAATGACACGAATGTGGCATTTCCCATAAAGAGGTAAGATCAAGTTCAGGCACGTGAAATCACAATTCTAAAAATTCTAAGATTAATCACAGCCCCGCCATCACCGGTAGTCTTAAAAGATTATCGAACAAGCACATCAGTTACAAAAATCCGTGTCCTCTTCTCTTTCCTTATATTTTATTTTCGTTTTTCCAAGCTAAAGCCTTTTTTTTGCAATTAAGAATGATTATTGTTACCACTAATATTATTACTATTAATATTATATAAATATTTATATATCGCACACTCAGCGAAAAACTGTTCCAATCGAAATATCATCGTCATTTATGGAAACTGTAAAGTCAAAGAAATTAGCTTAAAAATATACTATTTAAGCAATCCCCACCCCAAAAAAAAAGTTTACTGAAAATTCGACCAAGGGGAAGGGGGTGCAACAACCATTCTCCCTCCTTCTGAAAGCTGAGAAGTTTTCTGCTAGAAAAACTTCGCGAGAATAACAAAAAATGCTAGCGACTGGAGACAGAAAACTGCCAGCACAGCATATATACCAATATTGGTATCTAGGCTGTGTATGCAAAACCTGTAGCAAGCCAAAAAGTTAAGAATTATTCTAAATATGTGTTTTAACGCGATTGTAACGTCAACGCATTGATTATTATTATAACGTGAATTTAATCTAAATGTATTTGAATTCAATATTATTTTTAATTAATTACAAGAGTCACTAAATATTGGAATTTACTTTCAAACGAGGCCTTAAAAAGCTCTCTACGATATTCCAGTGCCCTGTTAGCAGTAGAGTAAAAAAAATACATCATTGTCACTCATTCAAAAAAGGGATTTTAATTGTTGTTCAAGCCAGAGAGCTTTCATTTTCCTGTACAAGGCTTTCTGACATGGCGATTTGATAATTGCCTCATTTCTGCCTCCATTCACAGCTTAGATACCACTACAGTTATGAAAACTCAATTTATTTTTGGGACACAGTGCGCGGTAGCGATGCTAGCGACTGGAGACAGAAAACTGGCAGTACAGCATATATACCAATATTGGTATCTAGGCTGTGTATGCAACAAAACAAAATTGCGTTCCTGCCTATGGTGTTGTAGTACGATCTACACGTCGGAGTGCGGGCTTGGAGGAGGCACCAAGTTCAGAGCTCTGCACCAAAAGCTTCTCATGGGCAAGTAGTAGTTTTTATTACTGTATATTAGTGTCTAAGCTGTTTCCATCCGACATCATTTTAAAGGGTTACAGGCTATTTTATGAAATTCTCATAGATTAGTTTTCGAAACAACATTTTACTATTAGTCTGAATTGAAGTTTACTTACTTCAGCACATAGGTGGAAATAACAGAGAAGTATAGTTGTATCTGAACAAATAATAACCAAAATGATAAACACCAAGAAAAGGAAGTCAAACATATAATACATTTGATTTGACCTGGAAAAAATAAACAAAATTAATGTTGCCCAAATAATAAACATAAAAATGGGGTTGTATACTCTCCTTTTCCTCCAGATCTAAATTCAATTTGTAACTAACATTCATTTTTTTCTAAAGTCTCAAATTTCAGGTGTAAGGTTAAAGTGTATGAGGCGCAAAATTTAGGTTTATAGTCTGTGCTTCAGGTATCTATCAGAAGTTCTCTCCCCAAGCTTATGTCTTTTCAAATCAAATTTCAGCTTTCGACTGTAAAGCTTTGCTGAAACGAACAAGAGATAAGGCACCAGTTTCAAACTGAAGAGACGATTCCTTTGCCCCCTTGCCAAAATATATTCTTATAATAATAAATAATATTTTAAGACAAAAAAAATCTAAACATACCACCGTCTACCATTTTATGCCCTGCTTCTTCAAGATTCCGGTTCGGTTTGTTATTTCAGTTTCTAAGTCTGTAATTGAGAAAGAGAAATTACTATTTGCTCCTTTCTAAGCAGTAGCATTAGAAAGTGGATCCATTGGAAAAAAAGCTTTGAACCAAGAAAAATGTAGTTTTTTCTTACAGCTCATCAATAATCCTTATCTAGCTATTGAAAGCATATTACGATAATTCGATCCTGAGATACACCATATTGAAAATATATGAGGGATAGACAACCATTGTAGTAGCACACACCGGAAAAAATTGGATCCCAGATCACCGGAAAAAATTTCTGCTAAAAAAAGTCCTCTGAAAACCGAAGAAGTCCAGTTCAAAAGGCTTAAACATGTCATTCAAAATTTCAATAAAACAACTTTTTTCAACGTTTTATATTTCAACTTTCATATTATTGAAAGGGTCAGGGCTTCAAGAAAGACGAACAGCCCCCGCCCCAACCCCAAAACAGGTTAATGACAAATAAAATTTTCTAAAGTGGACGCAGAAGCAGTCAAGCGGCTTAAGACGAGATGGCAAAAAGTCCCCGGAATATGCATTTTAATGGATCGTTTTTCCAATCCTGGGCGCATTGCATCCATCTTTCAGCAACGCCCCTTCTAGGAACAAAAATCGACATCTTTCACAAGCAAGTTCCAGAATTAGCATCCCCGAATCATCGTACTATCACATATGCAAGTATCATGCCAAAATGAAAAGGCAGCTCATTGTAAAATAACAAAGGATAATGTGAAACTAAAAAAAAAAAAAAAAAAAAAAAAAAAAAAAAAAAAAAAAAAAAAAAAAAAAAAAAAAAAAAAAAAAAAAAAAAAAAAAAAAAAAAACGAAAACAAGAGACAAACATATATAACTCAGAAAACTATTATTCAAAACCCATGGCAAATGTGTAAAGTTAATTAGGCTGTAATTTCCTAAACGGCTTCACTTTAAACCCATTTCCCCTAATTCTGTCCTAGATACATTCCAGAAAGTTTTATTAACATATCTTTATCCTTATACCTTTTTATTCAGGGTATTGAGTGAAGGCAGAGGAACTCAAATCAGGAATGATAAGCTTTTTCCGGTTATAATAATCACAAGTATTCATAAGCATAAATGTGCAATAAATTAATGTCACAGTCTTTACTCTATCATATTATCTGATGCACTTTCTCAAATTTTCTTGCTTGCATACTTACTGTAAATTTTCTGGTAGGCCTTTCTCACTCGGGGTTTCGGGATGTTATCTGTGTGTCATTTTTTCTAAGAACTATAGCTGACAATATTTGCAAAAGTAACATAAATTTTCATTAGAAATATGTCTAGCAACCATTTTTTTTTAACACTTTGATTTTTAGAGACATCCATCCCTTCTCCATTTTTTGAAAAAAAAAGTGCTCAAATCCACTCTAAAAGCTGCTGTCAAGTTTTTCACTAAGAAATTTAAGACCATTGGCTCTTACAGAACTATCTCTACTAGGCATGAAAGCTTCAAACCAGTCCGGATTTCTTGATCTATCAAACCAGTCCGGATTTCTTGATCAATCAAACCAGTCCGGATTTCTTGATCTATCAAACCAGTCCGGATTTCTTGATCTATCAAACCAATCCGGATTTCTTGATCTATCAAACCAGTCCGGATTTCTTGATCTATCTATCAAACCAGTCCGGATTTCTTGATCTATCAAACCTGTCCGGATTTCTTGATCTATCAAACCAGTCCGGATTTCTTGATCTATCAAACCAGTCCGGATCTTGATCTATCAAACCAATCCAGATTTCTTGATCTATCAAACCAGTCCGGATTTCTTGATCTATCGAACCAGTCCGGATTTCTTGATCTATCAAACCAGTTCGGATTTCTTGATCTATCAAACCACTCCGGATTTCTTGATCTATCAAACCAGTCCGGATTTCTTGATCTATCAAACCAGTCTTGATTTCTTGATCTATCAAACCAGTCCGGATTTCTTGATCTATCAAACCATGAAGCTAAGCTTTGGTCAACCAAAGTTCAATGATGAAATTGAGATGGACGCTAGAAATGGTTTTGGGGTTCATCTATGATATAACTTTATTTCAGCTCATTTTAGGTTTTCATATCTCTATTGTCTGTATGCTCCTTACCTTGCTATTCACCTTGTTTTAAAAATAATCGGCACCTATCCCTACGCTCCTAGTTTTCTATCCTTATTTTTTTCATGTTTGTCTATCTTTGTTTTCTCTTCCTACATTCCCTATTTACATGTTATTCAACTTCTCATTTTCAGGATAATGGTTTTCTGTCCCTAAGCTCCTTATTTTCCATTTATCCGTGTTTTTTGTCTATGTTTGTCTGTCCTTGTTTTATCTCCCTAAGCTCCTTATCTGTATGTTATTTACCTTCTCATTTTCAAGGTAATTGTTCTCTATCTTTAAGTTTCTTATTTTCTGTATCTTCTAGTTTTTTGCTTGATTGTCTATCTTCGTTTTCTATCCCTACGCTCACCACTTCTATGCTAATTACCTTCTTGTTTTCAAGATAATTCTTCTCTATTCCTGCACATTATGTTTAGTGTTAATTCTTTTTTTTTGTTCCATATGTTTTCTCCTACAACGCTTGCCACTTGCACGGATTTAACCTTCTTGTTTTTAAGATAATGCTTCTCTACTCTTGCACTCCATGTTTTCTATTTATCCTTTTTTTTTGTCTATCCTTGTTTTTTTCTCCCAACGTTTCCTCTTTCCATGCCATTCACCCTTTCGATTTCAAGATAATCGTTTTTTGTCCTAATGCTCCTTATTTTCTATCCGTACACTCCCTACTTCCCCGTTATTCCCTTTTTGTTTCAAAAAAAGATTTAATTATTTCACATTAAAGAGAATTCTAATTTGATAGAATCTCACTTCATTCTTTATATAATAAAAAGAAGAAAAGAAGTAAGATTCGTGAATGTACATTTGTTGATTTAATCAAACACAAATACAATATTATTATTAGTCTAATTTCTAAATGTTCTTGTTGGATGTACTGCAACTAGAAAACAAAGCTATAGTTTTGCAATTTGCTGTATATTTTAGAAATATTAATATGGGAAAAAAACATCATTTTCAAAAACACCCATAAAAAAAGGACCACTAGCCACTAGATTTTTTTTTACGTAAATGACGAGCGGCATTTTTACCTTTTTAGGCTTGCTCAAACTAACGATAATCATTATAAAACGCGGTTCTATGAGGCTTTCTAACATTTCTAACGAAAGATTAGAAACAAAACGATGTTTTCGTTTCAAAACAAACCTAGTATTTATTTTGGGATCTGAGATTCATTTTATTTTTAGAGCGGAAGCAATGTGCATTAAATGCAAAAACTGAGAAAAACAGACCAAAACTGTGTTTGGCATGTTCTATATTTATTGATAGTAAACAGGCATGAATACTATCATTCCTTAAGTAAACTTTTGGAATTTGAAAGAGAAAATTATAAATAGACGCTCAAGTCTCAGAATCTTTAGCCAAAAATTATTACCTCGCATTATCACATTAAAAAACCTTTACCTCTTTTTCTTAATTAAAAATTCAAAACTAAAAATATATTTTAAACTCATAACAATAATCCTAGATTCACGAAAAAGAAAGTGCCTCACCAAATAGAATTGAGAATGAAGAAAAGTTGTATGAAAATACATCCAAATGGCAAGATTCCACCCATAATTATCCCAGGCAAGGGTTTGGTATAAAAGCTCTGCTCTGGTATTTGCCTTGGTATCTGATTTGTCCTCACTGGATGTTCAATTCCCTAAAGAGAAGAATAAAACTGAAAATGCGGAATACATAACTAACAAAAAATATCGGCTGATAAAACGCTTTATTCCTCCATATCAAAAAAAAAAGGAATTTGTGAGCTTTTGAATTAGACTGGACATAGGAATATCAAAGAGCATGGAACTCTACGTTACTATTAATGCAAGTTAAATGTTAATTTAACATTAATGCATGGATATTCTGAGGTAGCCACAACACTGTACTGGGTAGAGAATTTAGAGTGGCGAAACCCTATATAGGCCAGTGTATTCTCCTGATGAGCCCTTATGTTGGGTGTTGCCTCTGAATTATTTGTCTATATTATTTTTTCTATTGTTCGGTAAATGACGACTTATACTTATTGACGACATGACTGCCTGTCCATGGATTATTCTTTATGGTTGATTGTGTGTGGCTATGCTGTTTGACCTATGTGATTGTATGGATGAGTAGGGTTAAGGCCTCATTCAAGTGCTGGTCTATATTAATCACTAATTTAGGAAAACAGTCTTCCTTTTCTCCTTCTGTCTCTTTTTTTTTTTTTTTTTTTTTTTTTTTTTTTTTTTTTTTTTTTTTTTTTTTTTTTTGTGTTTGTGCTGTAGCATTGGTGATTTCTCTTTTCATGATACTAACAAATATATAAATATAGATATGTATATATATATATATATATATATATATATATATATATATATATATATATATATATATATATATATATATATATATGTAATTGATCAGTAAGACACTGATCAAGAGCAGCCGTCCAAAATAACCTCATCATTGTTAATTAATTATATTTTTAATTAATATTGTTAAATAACATTATTAATTAATATTATTATTGTCAAAAATTATAATTGAACCTACATCAGAAAGAGCAGAAACCTCTCTTCCTTAAAAAAGAAAGAGCAGAAAAAACAATTGGGTAGACAAAGACAATGAAAAGAGAAAAAAGAGAAAGAAAAAAGCAGAATCATATGATATAATAAAAGAAGAGGCAATTTGATTACATTTTGCAAATTGATAAGATGGCTTTGAAAAAAGTTATTGATGGAATATATTGCATTTCAAACTGTTGCTCAATATTTAAAAAATAATAGAACTGTTACAGGCTCCAAACTCATAAGAGGAGTGAACACACACTCCTATTTCGTTTCCAACATTATTATCAATCTCATACAGGGTGTCATATAGTTTGCAAAGAAAATAGACTGACCAGATATTCTAATTTACATTGAAAATTAATGACAAATTAAAGAAGAAGTTTTAAAAAAAAGACTAAGACCCTGCACAGAAATGGGAGATAGGTATCTATAACAGTGAATTATTTTAATTTAAGATAAAAGGATTATTTTGCTAAAGATAAGTGCTTATATTCATTTTAATTTTATAAGAGATCAAACCGTGGAAACTGCTTATGATAAATTAATTACTTATTATCAAACAAAATTCTTACCCTTTTCCAGAATCCAAAGAAAGCGCCAACAAAAGTTGGAGGCAGTGAAATTCCAAACGAGAGGGCCAAAAGGGCAACAAGTGTTGGAAAAGGGACAGTTGCTGAGCTTGAGTTGGCCCATAGCACAATATTCAATAAGAAGAATATAGAGAAAATGAAGCTAAAAGGAAACAACCAGTAATTACTCAATTGAATTATATAGTTAAAGCAGACAATTAATGGATAGGTATACAACTAGTCAATGGACAATGAAAGTGTTCAGTTGACAATGGACAGTTAACAGTTATACAATTAATGGAAGATATATAGATATATAATGGAAGATATATATATATATATATATATATATATATATATATATATATATAAATCCCTTATTTTTAAGCTATTTAAATCCTTATTTAAGCTATTTAAATCCCTTATTTTGATGAAATTGCACTTTGATGCATTACTCGGGACAACCAGTTCGGGTTCAAAAAGCACTCAGGACGGGAACACATTCACAGCAATCTTGCTAATCTTCTTATTGATGCATATAAAAATGGTGATCTTCTCGTCTTTGGAGCACTTGATATTAGGAGAGCCTTTGATTCTGGCATACATGGCCATATCCTGCTCAAAGCCCTTCAGCGAGGTGTTTCCTCTTGCATCTTTTCCCCTGTTTACAGTATGTACTACAAGCTCTTGGCTGTCATCTTGATCCTCTCTCCGTCCAGCACTTTTCCTTCTAAAGAAATGCTGAGTGTCAAGAAAAGCATACATCAAGGTTGCAAAACTTCTCCATCACTGTTTAATAACACTATTATCAAAGCACAGCAAGTAATAAAGCCATCGTGCTTTTTCTGTGGGATTAATCTTTTGCTGCTGAACTTTACTGATGACATTTTTCATGTTTCTTGTTTGATATCATTATTTCAACAAAATTAGGACTCACTTGCAGCAGCATACAAGGAGATTGGACTTTACTTCAACAAATCTAAAACAGAACTTCTTTTCTTCAATGGTTCAAAAATAAGCTTCCAATTAACCTCTCCGTTAAAATTGGCAACACTTTGATTAAGTGTTGTGAGTCCCTTGCGTATCTTGGCCTTCCTATTTCTTCTACATTGAAGGACACACACTCAGCACTGACAAACCACCTCTGTTCCTGTCTACAAGCGGCTTATGGATTACTTGTTGCCAATAAGTATTGTTTCAACTGTCCTCTCCTTGCCCGGCTATACAATGCTTTTACTACCCCCCATCTGCTTGCTCTGGTTCCCCTCTGGAAAATTTTCACAGCTACCAAAAAGAAGGCCATTTGCAGTGGATTTTACAGATATGCCAAGTTTCTCCTGCGTCTCCCTTTGTGGCACAGCAATGGTGACATCTCCAGGAAATATAAGGTCACCAACCCTTCCATGGCCATACAGAGAAGAAGCTCCAAATTCAGTACCAATGTTTTAAGAGCCAACCACCCCTGGACCAGTATTATTTTATAATATTTGTAGTGGAAGTGTATTTACATTTTTGTGCTTTTCTTTCTTTTTCTTTTAAATACTCTGTCTTTTCTGTTTTGAGGGTAATAGATTAATAATAATAATAATAATAATAATATATATATATATATATATATATATATATATATATATTTAAAAATCAGTGCTTAAAAGAAGTGTTGGAATATATTAAATATCAATATCAATATATCACACCAAATACCAATACTGAATATCAAAGCCTAAGTATCAATATCGAAAATGATATTATTTAGGCTTTTTCTGGTATCCACTGGTGAGAGTCCAGCAGAAAATATCCAACATAGAAATTTATTTCGCAAATAGCCAAGAAGAAGAATAACATGTTCAATTCACTGACTCATATATGTTGATATACAGCATGCACAGCTGTATCCATAACTTGACAAAGGCCTGCTCTTAAGCTCTGTTTAGTGTGGGTGGACTCTCAAATGTTGCTGAGAACCTCCAAAAGTCTTGGCTACATAAAACATAAGCTTACAGGCCTTGCTCAGATCCTACTTCAGATCAGGTTACAATTGTCATATACCTCAATTCATGTTTCTAGTGACTGTGTATTAACTATGACGATCATCTCCAAGTTTAGCGTAAAATAGCAATAGACATGGATTGGACCTTAATAGAATCTGTATCAACAGATGCAAGTGAAGTCACTGTCCCTGTGATTCAGCCACTACAAAATAAAGCCAGTTTGTAGGAAGAAATTGATGAAGTTTCAGTAGTCAATGCAAAGCAATCTTCATCAGCAGCTGTATCTATCACGGGTCTCCAGATTTTCAGCAGTGAGTCTTTAGTTCCAAGAAAAACTGATCCAGTTAGGTCATGCAAGTCTTGTAATAAGGGTCTCAGAAATGCCTATACGATCTTGTCATAAAATTATTGTCCAAGTCTGCCACCAATGTCCAATCTGAAAGTTGATTCCAAGCCTGATCAGTTAATCAAATAATTCATGGTAACAATCTGTAAGTAAGGAGCAAATTCTCACAATATAAACCAAAACTCTAAAACACGGAATCTTGATAACGATAGATACATCAAATGAATTGGCTTTTTATGCCGACTCCAGATATATAAAATTCATCAAAGTTTCATGTACCCATTGAAAGCTATGAGCCTAAGAAAGTCTATGAAAATTTATGTAGAAATTGTTTTTAGACAGAGCGGGAACGCCCCTAAAAAGTCAAAGCATCTTAATAAAAATCACTTCATCAGACTCGGCATATCGATATATTAAATACCTTAATTCTAACTGTTAAAACAGTAATCAAAGAAGCTCAAAAATTAGGCTACCAGAATGCTTTATTAATTTAGTCTTTTCTTCAATCTCATTTCTCTTGGTTATCCGTAGCTTTTCATGTGACACGTGGCCGGATAAGTATTTATTGATATCTTTTAGGGGTTAGACCGGGATAAGTGGAGAAGTAATCGCACAAGTAAAAGAACACGGAGTTAACCTGAGTTGCGTTCGAATCGACTCGAAAAAGTCAACTTAAAAGTTGACTTTTTTCTCTGCTGCCGTTTTATTTAGTAAAAAGTTGACCTAGAAAGTCAACACAGAATTGCGAATCGAACGCTTCAATGGCAAAAAATTTAGAAATATGAAATTGTTTAGTCTAAAGAAAAGACAAGGAAATTGTTAATAGGCCTAGTGGAAATAATGTTAGCTTTTCAGTGACCTGTAAGTAATCTTATGCATATTCCATAGGATTTAAAGGGTTTTTGGTGTTCTAGGCCTATCTTGTATAGGCTAAGCTTAATAAGGAATGAAAAGAAAATTTTATGTTGTTAAAAACGTTGATTCTCAGGAAGGCAGCTATCACATTGGTGAGTTATTCTAATATTACCAAATCTAACAGGCTTAGTTTCTAAACCAACCTATAATTTTTAGTTGAAAAAACTAAAAATTATTGGTTGGTTTGTAACTTTATATTATAGGTTAGTTAAAAACTAAAAATTATTGGCTTCTTTTCCCAGTAAAATTGGTGCAAACAGTATTACTGGCTTTCAAATAAAGTGAATATACCACTCCATGCCCTTTTTTATCCTCTTTATAAATATAATAATTGCTTCTACCACAAATTCAGATTTAAGCACTTTTTGACCTCTTAAAAATGGCCTATATGTGGGGTCATTACAAATCTGTAATAGCTTAGAAACAAATTTGGGATATATATTTGTACATCAGGGGGTGGGGGTAAAGCATAGCATATATTAAATATGTAACTAACCATTGGTGTATTTTTTTTATGTTTGTGCTGTTGCACTGGTGATTTCTCTTCTCATTAAAATTCAATGTGCACAAACACATAAAAAAAAAACAGCAAAGATTAGTTTACTTATTTCATATATGCTATGCTTTACCCCCACCCTCCCCCTGATGTGCAAATATATAGCCCAAATTTGTTTCTAATCTATTACAGATTTTTTATACCCCATATTTAGGTCATTTTTAAGAGGCCAAAAAATGTTTAAATCTGAATTTGCAGTAAAAGCAATTATTATATATGTAAACAGCATTAAAACAGGCATCAAGTGGTATATTCACTTTATATGAAAGCCAGTAATACTGTTTGCACCAATTTTACCCTTTTCCCTAGTTATATAGTCTGTATTCATTGAGATTGCTGTTTAAACTAGATTTTTAACATAAAGTAGGGGCAAAATTTTACTTTGGCTACTTTTGACTATCTTTGAAAGAGGTTAGGTTAGGAAAATGAAACTTTCAGGGATGTGTCTGCAGGCTGAAGTATGTCCCAGGAAAGTATTTTGAAGTACCTACCTCCATTTCTTTTCCCTCTAAATGGTCCTGAAATTTTGGGTTATCAGTTTCTTTTTCTCTGGCTTTAGTTCTGAAAAGACAATTCCTGTTGATTTGCCATACTGTTGTTGCCATAACACTGGGTTTTCTAAATTTAGAAATAATCTTTTATGCCACCTCACTATAGGTTAAATATTTGGCAGATATTATTTATTCTCCATGAATTTTTTTTTTATTGGATTTCATATGATGTCAGTTGCTTTCTGTTAAACATACATTTATTTTTAAAAATCAAGCTTCTTTTGAGAAAAAATTTGAATTATTTTTCTCTGAAAAATATCACTGAAATATAAAGTGATATAAAATATGAGAAATATATGAGTGATATAAATATCACTCAAATTTTCTCTGAAATATCACTGAAAGGGGATAGGTTAGGAAAATGAAACTTTAAGGGATGGGTCTACAGGCTAAAGTATGTCCTGGGAAGGTATTTCAAAGTACATATCTCTACTCATTCTTGCTCTAGAGGGCCCTGACCCTTGATGACCTTCAAAAATAGGCTATCTGTGTTATAAAAGTGAAACCTTACAAAATAGATCTTCTGCTGAAATGAAGTACAACAAAGTTGTTCTCAGCTTAACAACTTTGCTCAATCCCAATTTATAAGGTTTTAAAGATATGGAAAAACATTTCCTAAATTTTGAAAAAAAAATGTTGATATGGCTCAGAATTCTACTCAAATAAAAGGAATTGAATTTTCAGAACTAAAGGCAGAGAAAAAGCAAATGGTACCTGAAAATTAAGGTAAAATGTTGTTTTGTCAAAATTTCAATAGGTATAGACCTGTCATGGAGTCAAATTTTAGGGCTCTCTAGAGGGAGAAGAAGTGGAGGTGGGTACTTTAAAATACCTTCCCAGGATATGCTTTAGCCTATAGACCCATCCCTGAAAGTTTCATTTTCCTAACCTAACTTCTTTCTGAGATAGCAAGAAGTAACTCAACTAGAATTTTACCTTTTATCTGTCTGGTAAAAAACATCCTTCAAATTTTAGATATGCTCTAATTATATAGGGGCAAAAAAAATGCTTTTTAAAATTGCCATTATGAGGTAAGATATTAGCTAAAATGCCTGTATAAAGCAAACTAGCCTACCTAGGGAGTCTAAACACTTGAATTTGCTTGCTGCTTCTTCAACAGTGGCAAAAGGTCTGACAATGAGTAAAGTATGGAATTTAAGTCAGAAATGCCTTTTATACTTTTTCTATTCTCACCAAAATAAAACACAAATCCCATGTTGACTTGCACAAAAACCTCAAGATAAGTTGTAGTAATTGGTCCTTTAGCCTGATGTAGCTGCTATTTGCTGCTATGAGTGCATAGTTTATAATGGGAGCTTAAAATTGTCTTGGCAAGCTGCATGGTTGAGTATACAACCCTCTAGGCTATACTCTCTTTCTTTATGTGCATATTATTGTTTAAAAATGATCAAGCTTCACATTAATCTCCTTTCATGACCTATAGTTGAAATTTGCTAGGGAAATATTTATTCCACTAAAAACTCACCACCTATTTTTGAATTTCAATTATACAGCCCTGTTTTTTTTTTACCCCCCTTAAGCCTGTATCCAGTTTCTGATAGCCATTCAAATTTCATTTTGTCTGTTGCTCATTTCTTGTCAATATTACTGAGGGGTCACAGATAAGCACTAGAGTCCTCATTGATAAATAATATGTGCTTGTATATATATAGCTTGTTGCTACTTATTTTTCTCTGGGAATACAATGTTTGATGTGGCATAAACCAAAGAAAGGACCTGTAGGCCTAGAGAAAAATATGTTAAGAAAACCGATTTTTATAATTGCACAATAATTATAGCTTACATAATTTTACATGCATTCCTGCTCTACTTTACCCCCAACCCTCCTAATATAGAAATATATAGCTGAAGTTACATGTTACCTGTTGATTCTGCCAATCTATCCCTCAACCTTTAATTCCCTGTTAATTGAAGCAATTGCAACAAAGTAAGAATGGCGGAAAAGGTAACAGGTGACAGAATACATTGGAACTACATAATTTTGGCTATATATTTACACATTAGGCAGGTTGGAGGTAAATTATAGTATAAAGATGCATGTTTTTCCCTTTGGTATGTAGGCTAAGTAGAAGATCACTTGTACCTGATGCTGTCCCTGTTGTTTTCAGTTGGATTGGAAACATCCAAAGAAAGTTTCCTTTGAAAAGGATAGGTGAGATTGCCCAAAAGTGAGATTGAATTTGTCAAAGCTTGGAGGTTTGCCCCTTCAGTCTGTTTAAAGGAAAATGGATTCATAATTGAAGCTTTGTTCATTTCAATCTTAAGGGTGACCAATATTTGTGACAATTCATTAAATGGTTGTAAAGGGATACTTTTGTTTATTCATTAGTCTTCTTTGTTTTCTAACAGTTTTTTTTTAATCTTTAAATTGATATCCATTTCTTACAAATTTTTATTGATACCAGAGGTCCATTTGCAAGTTTTCACCTACTTTGTAATCCCTGGTCTCACAATTACATTTAAATTTACTGAAGCTAGGACACACAGAACTCCTATCTATTTAAAGAAAATCAATGGATATAAGTAGGTTTTATTGTATTTAAGCCCTAGGGCCATGGCAATTAAAAACAAAATAAAGGAGATTAACTTTAAAATACTTGACATTAAATAAGCATAATAGCCACAAAGAAAAACAAATAACAAAATTATACTTCTGTGTTCAGTTGCCAACCTGAGCAACTGTCATAAATTTTTAAATCTTGCAGAAGATTCACAAGCTATCTCTCATGACCCACAAATTTGTCCATACATCCACATTTCAGGGAAATGGAAGGACCATCACACTGGTATTCTTCATTTCTACTTATATTTAATGGGTTTGAAAGAAAGTTTCTATGGCTAAGTCAGTAGGCCAGTAAAGGACCTGGTGGTCCTTTAGCCAGGCAGTGCAATAGGAAGCTAAGGACCAGCCAGCCTATTCTCTTGCATGCCCTTCCTCCTTACTGTCCCTAGATTTCCATCTGTACTCATTTAAAGTTGGGCCAATTCTAGCTGAGGTTAGTCATATTACCAACCCCTATCCAAAACCAAATAAACTGGCAATGCCAGGAATTAAACCTATACACCTTGGACAAAGTGTTCCAACCCAAAGCGCCTACCACTTAGCAAGGAACACAAATTTGACCAGAGAACAATAATTATTTGAAAAAAAATTGCTATAGTTGTCCCACTACTGTCCTATAAATGCTATAGGCCCATTTTATTTAGACAAATCAATTTAAGACAGGTATCAACAAAACTCCATCAGGGATTGTATTTGCTTAAAATACAATCAAGCTATGTGAATGCTCAGCTTTGTGATATTCTAGTCTTGAAACAATAAAAAAAAGAGAAAATTTATATTTTCTATTTATTTTTCACCAACTCATTTGAGCAAAATCATTTGTGACAGCCAAATGCCCATGGTTGGCTTAGAACCTCTCTAAATGCTCTGAAACAGCAGGAATTAAAAAAAATTATACTAATCAGCATTAAACTGTCCCTTAAATTTGAACACATGTATTTAATTTGAAAATGATGCTACTGCTAGTCAGGTTACTGTGCTGTTCCCACTGGCTCTACTGCAGTTAAAAATGGGCAGTTACCACGCAGTAACTGCAGTTACTGAAAAACCATCAGCTGGAACACACCCATAAGCAATTATATCTGTATATTATATCAATTATATATCTTATATTATATTATTATATTATATATATATACATAAGCAATTATATCAATTATATCTTATAGCAATTATATCTGTAAAGAACATACAAAAAGGCATCAAGTAGTATATTCACTTTATTTTTAAGTCAAAATATGAAAAAAACAAAAAATTTACTCCCAACCTGCCTAATTTGCTAATATATAGCCCAAATTATAAATTTTAAATGTATTTTGCCACCTTTTAGCCTACTTATTTTTCCAGTTCTTGTTTTGCCACAGTTGCTTCAATTATCAGGTACTATGGTTGAGGTATAGATTGGCAGAATAAATAGGAAATATGCAATTTCAGCCTTAGATTTCCATATTAGGAGGGTTGGTGCTAAAGTAAAGCAGAGCTGCATACTTCTCTAGTGCTTAAGTATGACCCCTTAGCAATATTGACAAGAAATGAGTAACAGAAAAAATTCAATTTGGACTAAATGGCAATCAGGAACTGGATACAGGCTAAAGGGGGCCAAAAACAGGGCTGTATAATTGGAGGTGAAAGAACTCCAATTATACAGTGATTTTAAAAAAATCACTGTATATAAGTGATTTTTTAGTGAACTAAACGCTTCCCTTGCTAATTTAGGACTTTAAATTGATTAGCCTACTGGAATTTACCTATCCTATGCAATTGAAATATTTTACCTTTCCAGAGCATTAAGACAATCCATCACAATAAAAAAAAAAAATATCCAAGGCATCTTGAATGGAATGACTAAAAGAAGACAAATGAAAATCACAATTTGCAATCTAACAATTAGACTTCTGGCCACACAAATTGTATTAGGATACCCAGCTCTGAAATAATTGCTCAAGTAGCTTTGCAGTAACTTTAACTATTATTGCAATAACTTTATAAGTTTTTTCTTAACCATTTTATTATCTACCTATCCCCCCACCCAGTAAAAGATAAAACCCACCCACCCACACAAGAAAAAAGCCAGTTTTAACAAGGATAATAACATAGTTTCTAAGTCTATTTTAGTGCAACCTACCCAACAACAAAAAATCTGGCTCAATAACTCACCACACTGGTACACAAAAATGGTGCCTTCATCCTGGATTCATCTGAACACATACTCCATGATTACCTATAATTAAAACTTTTGCCCTCTTTCCGAGTTAACTTGAGACGAACGTACAAAATGTAAAAGTTGTTAAAAGTCAACTTTTGATT
Organism: Artemia franciscana; assembly: GCF_032884065.1. NCBI lineage: Eukaryota > Metazoa > Arthropoda > Branchiopoda > Anostraca > Artemiidae > Artemia > Artemia franciscana. The sequence continues at coordinate 9,673,285 of NC_088863.1, forward strand.
AACTTTCAGTCAACTTTTACAAATCGAACGCTAAAAGTTAACTCGGAATCACAAATAAAACGTCAGAATGCTGGTTTCAGTCAACTTGGAATGTGATTCGAACGCAACTCTGAGTTCTTGAATTCAAATAGATAGTAGGCTAGTAATCTTTACTCTTGGAACTCTTGTCATTCCCTTTTTGTATTAGAAATTTTAGGACTCATTTGAGAATAAGGTGAGCAATATTCTAAGATATTGAACTGCTTTTCATTATTATGCTGTGAAGAATATTTGATTTTAGTTGCAAAATAGCCATGCCAGAATAGACCAAGTTCAAGCAATGTGGATTGAAATGTTAAGTCATCCCACTTCTAATGGTTTCACACAGGCTGGTCTAATTTTTCTACTAATCAAAAGATTATTGAAGCCTGAAGTATTGGTAGCCTATTTTAAGAAAAGGTAGCTTCCTTGTCCCCAGAAAATCCCCCAAACTGTTTGTGGGCCTAGCCTATATTTTCTTAAATTGAAGGGTAGGACTAGGCTAGGTCAATTTAGCCAAATCTTTGCAAAGCTTAGGAAATAACACAGACTGAAACAGCCTAGACCAATGCACAAACCCAAGGCTAGTTAACTGCCATGTGGACTGAACTTGGAAATCATTCCTCTAAATTCAAATAGCCTTGCCCTAAACCAAGGCTCTTAAAGCTGAGATAATATGCTTACCTAGACTGTTATTAATGCCTAGAATGTAGCCTTTTATGTGTGAGCATATTTCTGCTCCCCACAAAACTGCTTTAGCTTATGGCACATTTTGCTTTAAGCTATCCAAAGGAATTCTAGACAGATCTGATTTTCTTTCAGGAAATGAAGGTTGCAGTGATAATTAAGCATGATAAGGTTTTTTTTATGGTAACAGGGGATATTAGAGGCTCCAAATAGGGCAACAGAATAAAAGTAGGCTTAGTTATAGTAGATTGAATGTCAAAAAGTGTGAAGAGTGAACAAAGTGACCAAGTACCAGTTGTTTTACCCTATGGGCTAGATACTTTTGACCTAGACTAGACCTGCCCCATATTTTTCTGATGAAAGTTAGGATAGTTACCTAGCCTACTTATTCATTCATTCCTGTTCAAAATAGCTTTACATGTCTATCTGAACTACTTTCTTGGTTATGGGGAAAGGGTTATCTTGGCAACAAATTCTTTTTCTGACTGGCTGCAATTACAACAGAAGAGTAATAACATTTGATTATCCCTTGTATGCTTTACAAGTAGCCTATAGAGCTTTACATATTATGTGTAGCATTATAATGCATATTTTGCTTTGGGTGAAGCAAGCAATTGTGATCCTCTAAAAATTATAGGCTTAACTAGAACAATAGGAGATGTTATTTCCCCCTCAAAAGTAAACATGAGCAAGATAATAAAATTCTTTCATCATTAAAATTTAATATATAGACTATTTTAGATTTTTAGGGTTGCTACCAGTTTAACTTAACTAGTCCTACATGCAAGCTTCAGCCCCCTTATGCTTGGCTAATGCCCTGGCCTTAAACTAGTTACCAAAGCTTGATGAACTGTTGGTACTTATATGATATAGCCCTACCTAATATTCTTCTAATATGTTTCTCTGAGGGTCAATCCTAATGAAATATACCTATATATGATCAAAATATAATACTTTAGAAACAAATTTGGGCTATATATTTGCACATTAAGGGGTGGGGTGGGGTGAAGTATTGTGGGTCTGCATGCCTAATGGGTTAGGTACAGTTATTCTGAATATTATAAGGTATGAATTGTTATCTAACTTTGCACTGTCCAAGTACTTTACCAAGCCCCTCTATTGTGCAAATATGTAGCCCAAATTATATATTTTCCATTGATTCTGTCACTTCTCTTTTTCTTGTCTTATGCTAAGCTCAAAGAAACAAACCAAAAAAAACTGGCTCTATAAAATGTCAATGATTGTACAACTTTTCAGTATTGGCTATATCATACAAGTATTAAACTCTTTTAAATTGGTATTAGCCTATAAACCACCTCTTCTTGACTTCAAAAAAAAATAATTTAAGCCTATGCTCCACTACTTAAATAGAGTGTAAAAAGACTTGAATTGCATTTTTGTTTGTTAGCAGCTACAAGACAAGGATATTAAGATGCTGTTTCACATTTAACATTAGTCTTTTAAGTAAAATCAAGGTATGTGCTTCTTTTGCTCTCTTAATCTAAGTCAAAATATTAGCAACTGCAATTAGCTTGGCAGTGTAAAAAAAGAGCCACTATAATGTCATCACACTGAAAAGGCCATACAATATTGACATTACTTATAAAGAGCCACACTACCAATGCTGAAGTATCAGACAATTTGAGGTGGTGTGACCCAGGGTCTTTGAAGACAAGATTTAGTCTCCTTGAATCCTGCAAGTAATCTATGGGCTCTTGAAGCTTACCCCAAGAAAGGAATATTTAGGGCAGATGGTGTAATTTAGGCTCTAAATTTATTGAGTCAAGTTTCATGCACTGCTCAGTTGCTGACAAGGAATATGACAGATTATTATGTGTAGCATCTTTGCTTTAGTGCAAAAATACAATTTAATGCAATCTTTGGAAGCTGCATGTGACATACTAGGAAAAGAGAAGATAAATGTGGTTTACCATGGATTTTCATTTTTGTAAGACAACATACATATAAACAATTAAAAATTGTTGATGCAGAATTTCTAAAGAAATCTAAAAAATTCAAATGCAACCACTCAAAACTTTGTTTTTGCAGGGAACATTGTTTTATTCTGTACTTGTGAATTATTTGATGTTTTACTACTGATTGAATTACTAATTGTTTTTTTTTTTTACTAAGGTCTTGAGGACACAACTATAAAATCAATTGTTAGGTGTTCTAGAAACAAAGGATTAGAAATTTTCCTAAGAGTATTTCATTGCATTTCCTTTTCTGACCTATCCTTTAAATCACTGTTGATTGTGAAAGGATTATAAGATATCTTGTAGCTAGGCATTTTTGAACTAATGATGATCTCCCATTAAGTGGCAAGAGTTTACATAGAAACCTCCACATTTTCAAAAAAAAATGTGCATGTACAAGGGTAGGATATAATTTGCAAATGGTCAAATTTGCAAAACCTTACTGTCCCATTGATATATTTATTTATTTATTTATTAATGCCAAATACGGTAAGCTTTCAAGCTTGTCGCAATAAACATAATAAATAGAAGTTATGACAATACTGACAACATAATGCACACATACAAATCAATGAAAATAACCACTACAACAAACACTGACAAATAATACTATAAATTATTTAAAAATGATTTACTTTGAAAATTCGTTTCTGCTAGTCTTGTTTTGAATCTGTTTATGTCATCTGTTAGAAATGTTTTAGGTGAAAGGTCATTCCATGGCTTCCACACCCTGCTGTAAAATGAATGTTGGCCTATTTTCCTTTTTGAAAGTGAGGGGTACAATTTATGTGGGTGATAACAGGTCCTGTTAGTGTCATTAAATGTGAAGAACTGTGATGTACTTATATTATCAATGCCTTTGATAATACGGAATGTGTTAATAATGTCTCCCCTATCCCTTTGGAATTGAAGACTTGACAATCCTAGCCTGTGCAGTCTATTTTCATACGGCAAATGTTTCAAATAAGGTACAAGCTTAGTTGCTCTTTACTGTATTTTTTCAACCCTTGCTCTGTCATCTTTATTCAATGGATACCATACTGACGAATTGTATTCGAGTATAGGTCGAACTGTTGATTTATAAATGGCAATGAATGAACAGAGACTAAACTTACGGAAATTCCGTCTAAGACATAATAGCTGATAGTTTGCCTTACGAGTTACTTCAGAAACATGCTTGTCAAACCTAAGACTAGAATCAAAATGAACACCAAGGTCACGGACATTTTCAACAGGTAAGATTGAATGTCCAGCAAGATGGTATTGGTAACTTTGTTCTACTTTGCCGAAGTAATGGACAACCATACACTTATTTTCGTTGACAAACATGGAGTTATCATTACACCAATTGTGCACTGCATCTAAGTCTTTTTGAAGCAACGAAGCTTCATCTGAATTTGTCAAGGAGCGGTAGAGCTTTACATCATCTGCGAACATTTTAATTGTGGAATGGTGGACAACAAGAGGCAAGTCATTGATGAAAAGGCAAAAAAGTACTGGACCAAGGCAACTACCTTGTGGAACGCCACTTAAAACTATCTCTACAATCACTTTGTGCATCCTGCCTATTAGATAATCACCAATTCAATGTTCTGGCACCAAGGTTATATACCTCACACTTTTGAAGTAAAAGCGGAATGGAAATTTTATCAAACGCCTTAGAAAAATCTATATTGATGCAATCAAACCTGAGACCTTCATCTGCCATCCTATGGAAGTCAGTAATTACTTCCAAAAGCTATGTATTACATGAACGTTTTTTACGGAATCCGTGTTGAGATGGATGCCAAAGAAGATTTGATTCGAAATAATTTTGTATTCTCTTGACAATTAGTTTTTCCATAACTCTGGAAAAAATTGAAGTGTTTGATATTGGTCGATAGTTTTTAAATTGCGTTTTTGTGCCACTTTTATACAGGGGTTTGATTATTGCTTTTTCCATACCAAAGGGCAAGTACCAGACGCCAGACACAGATTATACAAATGTGTCAGTTTTTCAGTGAGTACTGTTGCAAGCTCTCGGATCATATGGTTTGAAAATTCATGAATATCTGGTGATTTATTTGTGTCAAGATGCTTCAAGACCTCAAAAACTTGTTGATCATCAAAATCTATTGTGAAATTGGTAGAAAAATTAGGATCAATAGGAGTTTCACTGTGAGGTCATGTAAAAACAGATGAGAAAAGTTTATTAAAATGTTCAGCTTTTTCATTATCATCGTCTATATTTGTCTGTGTTTCAGGGTCAGTGAATGAAGTTGAGGATGGGGACTGTGAAGTCTGTTTTTTTCTTAGATATTTCCAAAGCCTTTTCGGGCAACTTTGAGCTGATGCAATGATAGAAGATTCAAGTGCCTCATGATTTGACCAAAGAAGACTAGTTGCTCTATTTCTTGCTCTTTTATATCTTATCCATGACTCAGTGCTTCTTATTTTAATATACTCACGCCACCGATAATTTTTTTCGCTAATAGCTTGTAGAATTTCTCGAGGAAGAGTTTGCCTATTTTTATAAAGCTGACTATAAGCTATTGTCAGAATAAATTTGTTTTGACCCACTACCAAAGCCTCATGAATCAGCTCAAATACCTCATTAACATTGTATTTATTTTCCCTCGACTGTTCTGTGATACATAGTGATAAAATGAAATTTCGGAAAGACTCATAATTGCCTTTAGTGTAATTATATTTAAGAGTCTGTTTTTGAGGAGTAGGATCATCACCTGAAGATTTTAATGACAATTTAAGAACGGTGTGATCACTTTTTCCTAATGGAGGTAGAATTTCAATATTTCTAACATCATCAGGAGATTTTGTTATTACCAAGTCAAGGACAGAAGGATTCGAATCATCCCTAAATCGTGTAGGCTCCTGAACGTGTTGACATAGGTACGTGTCCTGCAATTTTTGAAGGAAATGATGAGAAAGGATTGATTAGAAAGCGAGGTTATTTGATTTTTCCAATCAATGGAAGGTAGGTTAAAATCACCCATCACTAATACCCTTGAACTAACGGTTGAAACATTGTGAAGATACTGTAATAAATTTGCATAATTATTTGGAGATAGCTCATTAACACTAGGACTTCTATACACTGCAACAATTCTAATACTATTTGTAGACCTAGGAAATTTTACATCAAACACCAAACATTCACTAATACTCAGTGCTAGAGGATCATTTACTTCTGTGTGCTTAAGCAACGAATGAACATAAACAAAAATTCCACGTTTATAGTTAGTATTCACTAATAAAGTATAACCTTCAACCTGTTGAAAATATGCTTCTGGATGTGCACAATTCTTAGGCAAAGATTCAGTAATAACAACGACATGAGGCTTATGCACTGACATCAATGACTGTAATTCTTCAACTTTATTTGATAAAGTATCTGCGTTGGTGTAGAGCACAAGGAAACTATTGTTCCATAACTGCTTCCCTAGGGATTTGCGAGCTATTTTCACCTCGAAAAGAGCTTATCTTTACAAGTTCTAGACCACCTTTTCCGTCTAATTTTCCAACCTGATTCTCGTGCTGTCACTCTTTGGTTAAGTTCCTCTTTCAGAACATTATACCTTTTCTTTTGAGCAAGTTCCAGTTTTGTGTGATCATGAGAAAAGTTAAAAGTCGGGTATGAGGATTTTATGGTGTTCAGGTTACCACTCAAGAAGAAAGAAGCAGCATCACGTTCTATGGGGCTACGGAAAAATAGTTTGATTGGACGACATTTTCCATTATTTAGTCTTCCCAAACGAACTGTAAATGAACATTTGACAGGGCAATTCTGCAAAATTCCTTGATTCAGGAGCTTTAAATCCACCTCATTTTGACTCTTCTTAGTACTACAGTTTGGATCCTCTTGAAGTCCAAATACAACTAAAATTTTTTGCTTCATGACTAAATCTTCTACAATATCATTGGCTGTTTCTTTGCTTTTTATTTCATTTTTCAATTTTTCACTAAGGTTATCAAATTCGACTTTGAGTGATGTAGTGGCGTGCTTCTTTACATCCTCAACAGAACATTTGGCAGATACCTCTTTTTCTATCTGTGTTAATCAATCACTTATTGGTTTCAGTAGTTTTTCAAATTTATCTTGAAGCTTAGTTTCGATTGTTGAAAATGAACACCTAATTTCACTCTTTATTATGTCTTTGATCTCACTGGGTGTTATTCATTGAGTTCCAGAGCCCTTTTGCTTGCAAATAGGACAATGCCAGAGTGACCCAAGACGACGTGTCATCTTGTTAAACAAATCATACTCTGACTTGCTCATTTCAATGCACAACCATGCATCACACATATCACATGAAAGGGCACAACTATCATCCTTTAGCCTAATATCACATGCTTTGCAGCAATCACAAACCATATATGCCATGGTTTTGTTTGCTCCACTACTGTTTTCAATATAATTATGTTAATTAAATTTGTTTTCACTCACAGTATCAAAATCTCTTTTAACATCAACATGCTAAAGCACTGGTTTCCAACCTATGGGGTACCCCTCTTCCCCCAGGAGGGTGCAAGACTGTTGCAAATGGGTATGCAGTTGTTTTCAAAATATCGTTTTTGTATACAAACCAAAAAAGTCAAATAGGTATAAAATAAAAAAAATGAATCAGCAGTATATATAAACTATGGAAAACAAATTATAAATTATAAATATGTAGACTATGGAAAACAAATTAGATGTATATATAAATATATATACAAATTATAAATATAATACAAATTATAAATATATAGACTATGGAAAACAAATTAGAATGAATATTTCAACCCTATGTCCAAGGGCCATCCTCAGAAATTACAGAACAAAATGAAAATTTTGAATTTTTTTTGTAATTGTTCAGAAAAAAGATTGCTGGCTTTTTAGGCCTATTATCTGAGTATTTGCTATATTATTCTCTATTCTCTCTTTTGCATTGATATATCCTTGGCATAACAGCATAGGATAGAAAATGTGGCTTAACCTAAAAACAAAAAATAGTTTTTGGGTCCTATTATTGGGAGGCCCATGTTCCTAAATGACTTTATTTGTCCATTAGGGTCTCTTGGCTTATTGACTTACAGCTGGTAGCTTAAACTAATGAGCAACAAAGTTTTTGGCCTATTTTTGAACCTCCTAAAAACATTCCATCCCAACAAAAATAATGTTCCAGCTTGTTCTGTCCCTACCATTCCAGGTCACTTTACTTTTGGAATAGGCCATTATAATACAAAATTATTCATTTTTCAATTGATTTAAAATAAGATGCTATTAAAATGGCTGTTTTATCTGAAGTACTAATAACCTTGTGTTAGCATGCAAGACACATGCAGCAGTATAGTGTGTGCCAAATTCCTACTAAACCCTGCTTATTAGATTTCAACCAATACCTTACATGCTCCAAAGGAGACATTTTTCCTTTCTTAATGATTTGATGTTGCCTATAAAGGTTGTTTTGTGGTCTTGGAATGTAGATTTTACCTCCCTATATATTTCCATCCTTAAGGATAAGACTAGGGTAAACACTCCTGATACTTCTTACCAAATACTCGTATATTTGTTGCTGAAATTTAATGTTTCTTTAAAAATATCATCAGCCTAGCATAAGTCATTCGTTTTTGCTTACCTTTGTCCTAGTTTACCATGTATTTCTGAGAAATTCTGTTGTTTTTTTTTTACTTTTTTTGCCTTTGGTAAAATTTGTGTTAGAAGGTTAAGATGTGTCTAGAGTAAGTTGAACCCCCCTTTCGAAAACAATTCCTAAATGCATCATGGGTTTTCTTATTTGACAAAAGCATTAACCTCCTTTTTGGAAATCCTTTAAAAAGTTTCAGTAATCCCTATGGAATTGCTTGTTTGTTTGTTGTTGCAAAAACATACTTTATCTATAATGTATTTTTTGATCTTGCACTATTGCTTTTGAAAATATTAAAACTTTCTTTTTGAATTTCTTCTAAATCTAAAAGAACAATTTTTCAGGAAAGTGCACAATAAATGTACCCTTTTTTTAATCACATATTTTGTATTTGGTGCTGTCTGTTGTTGTTTGTTTTCCTTTTTTTTCTCTTTTTTGCTCAGTCTTTTTCAAAACATTGCCTACAGGCTATGTTTTCACTTGTATGTCTTCAAAAGTACTGTTAGCTTTAACTTGAATGACCTGAGCTGATGAATGGTTTTAGTTTATGAAAATGTTCAGATATACCAGCTTCAATGGGTAATTGCAATTGCTTTGAATATGCTTGTTGTTTCCCTAATGGTGTCTTAGATGTTACCATTATAAATGTGCTACAATTGGGATATCGAATAAAATATTTTTTGTTAATTCAGCTGTTGAAAAATACCAAGATGAACCTAAAGTCCTTAACCGAAGAAGAACCTAGTCCTTAAGTTGTCTAGTGAAATGTAAAATTTGACCCAATAAATAGCATTGAAAGTTATGAAGGTTGATTATTCCTACCTACCTTGGCCATGCAAAATCAAAGCACCTTCACAACAAAATACAGGTACTGCACCCCAAATTTTAGCAGTTGCATGATAAGTGACAGCAAATAGTAAATCTTGAACAATGATAAGAAATAGATATCTAGTATCTACTTGTTAGATATCTAGATATCTAGTATCTACTAATAGATATCTACTTGTAATGTTTCACAAATCAGCACAGAGGGTCTGACTTCCACATAAATGTTTTGCTCAAAACCTATTTTTGCAGGGAATGAGTTTTGGATTAAAAGACACAGCAGTATACAAATTTTTACTAAGTAGTTTAAAAAAAAGATCTTTTTATCTTACTTAAGTTTTTTTTCTTATGATTCTGTTTAAAATATATTGGAAATAGGAATTGATTCATGCTTGTTTTGATTATAGCCATAGTTTTCATGTCGTTTTTATTCCAAACACTAGGGAATGTGAATGTAGGTCATGCATTATTATGGCAATTTAGGAGTTCCTGTCTATAAGAATGGGCGAGATTCTTTATCCATGTAGCATGTATGCTATTGTAGCTATTTGTAGCCTTAGCCTTAATTTGTTGTATTGAATTATCTAGTTCGTGAATTGAGAATGAACAGGTTATATATTTTGAGCCTGGGCGAGGCTGGTATATAGGATTTATTGAGATTGGAGAGGGGGGGGTGAGCTGTTATTACTTGATGTTAGCTTATTTGAGAAAAGAGTTAAATGTTATTACTTGATGTTAGCTTATTTGAGAAAAGAGTTGCAAATAAGTTTACCTTTTCATTATCATTAAAATAATGGGTATTATCATATAATAGCCCATACTGGATTGAGTTGGGGGATATTCTTTTCCCTCCAATGTGCCTTCTGAGCTTATGCATAGTTGGCTTACAAGTTTCTCTGGAAAGACTATTTACAAAATTATTCCAGTAATTATATTTAGCAGTTATTAGCCCTCTTGAAATAGCCTCTGCTTGTAATATATTTAAATATGTAGCAGATGACAGGTCTTTTTCTTAGACATGTTCTCCTAGTTGTCTTTTTTATTGTCCATTTATTTTGGCACTCATTTACCCACCATGCTTGAGGAATATGATTAGGGGTTGTTTTCTTGAGGATAGCATGATTAGCTGTGATTGTTAGTATGGAGACCAAAACTTAAGCATGTGTTTCAGCTCTTACAAGTGAAATATGTGATCCCTGGGTAAGAGTTATAATTTATCTTTAAGCACATTTTGAACATAGTCCAATTGCTTTAGTGGTAATATATTCGGGAGCATGTGATAGAGTTTTAGCGGGTTCATTTAATGATGAAACTATGGCAGTGTGGTATGTGCAAAGGTTATCAATTTTCTTTTTATAAATTGTATTCAAAATATTTATTGACACAATTTGTAGGTCAAGTGAGGAAAATTGTACACTTTTGAGGTTAAAATATATATTTAGATTTGGAGGAGTAGGAACTGCTAATTCAGTATTATTTGATATAAAACTTTCAATAAACTTGCCAGCTTTATTCGCTGACTCATCCACCCACAAAAGGCTGTTGGTATTGAAATCTCCACAAATAATTACATTTTTTTAGCATATTACAATTATTTATATAACTGAAGAAATCCATGGCATCTGCAAATTGACCAATTGGGTGGTAAAGCTTACTGTGTAAATGTTGGTATTATTCACCCGAAGAATAATCCCAACTGCATCAGCGTCAGTTTAAAAATCTGGAAAGTTAATGCCAGAAATTTGATATTATAATTTATTATTAAAGTAACACCACATCCTTTTCTCTCTGATGACCTATCCTTTCTTAGGATAGTATACGCTGGAGACTTTCTTGGTTGATTTTTGATCAAATGGGTTGCCTGAAGACAAACAATATCAATGGCATTGTTATTCATAAGCAATACTAGTTCATTTAGCTTATTTTTTGAAAGTGATCTTACATTGAACTAAGGTATTGAGATGTGCTGCTTTGTTGCTCTAGTTTTCATTTGACTCTGCGTTGATGTTTAGCTTTGCTAGGAGCAAAGAAAGATCCTTTTTTGCTTTAATAAGCATGTGATCGGATGTTTGCCAATTCATTTATGATTTTTGTTTCTGTGGCTTGTGTAGGTTCATGGCATTAAAGTTTAGTATGAAGAGGTAAATATTAGGTGTTAGCTTGTTTGGTTGTTCATTCGGCCAGTCATTTATTAGAGGGTTAATTCCTTGTAATGCTTCTGATTCATTTCTGCTTGGGAGGGGTGGCCAGGCAGACCTCTTTTCATTGAATGTGGAGGCTAGTTGGCTCAGCCTTGGCAATTCTCTCCAATAATAATGTGAGCTTGGGCATTTTGAAGAAGGAGTCTGGAGAGGGGGGCTGCTTTTGGAAAAGATAAGATATTTGTTTCAAAAAGATCACTATCAAAAGCCCTAAAAGGGTCGAATTCGGACTTCGGAGTCGACTAACAAAGCAAAAAACAGTAATAATAATGAATAATCAAATTATGAGTCAAACAAACAAAAATCGGTCAAACTAAACTTCAACAACAAATACAAGTCAGAAAAAAGGGAAGGGGACAAAAAAATCTAATAATACAGAAAAGAACAAGAAATAAACATATATATCTACAAATTAAAAGGGACACTAAAAAAGTCCAAAAACTCACAAAAAAAAGAACGAAGTATAAAACACACGAAAAACACGTATGAATTAAAGGGGGAAACTAAACCAAAACAGCGGGGGGCAAGCAAATTCGTGCAACGACCTAAAGCACCTCAAATGAAAAAAAGGGGGGAGAGACTAGTTGGCTATTTGATTTATTTTTTCTGTGATGAAGGGGACAAAGGTTTTTTCATATCTGGAAGTAACGCAGCGAATGGGGGACAAAACTGGGATAGGCTCAGAAACAGCTCGAGGCTGTCGTAATCTGGTTGGTGAGTGACGTTTGGGGCAAATACTTGCCGTACGAGGGTTCGTTATTGCATTTTTGAAATTTGGACGCACAACGACGACCTCCTTCGTTCAAGGGTTTCCAAACTAGCTTTTTTTTTTTAGGAACAGGGATTAAGGCACCTTGCCTTCTTTGAAAATTATTCGCAATGCTCTTTTTTGGATTGACTCAATTTTGTCTGCTTCTTCACGGGAGATGCAAGGGTGCCTAACTGGACAAGCATATTCAAGATGCCGGCGGACAAAAGACGTGTCCAACCTTAAGGAGTGAGAAGGGGGGACGCTATATTTATTTAAGAGCTTAAGGAGGGCGATAGACGCATTAGCTTTATGGATGATATCTTTAACGTGGATATTCCGCTTTAAATTTGAAGAAATTTTGACTCCAAGTAACTTTAATGTAGGTCATGCATTATTATGGCAATTTAGGAGTTCCTGTCTATAAGAATGGGCGAGATTATTTATCCATGTAGCATGTATGCTATTGTAGCCTTAGCCTTAATTTGTTGTATTGAATTATCTAGTTCATGAATTGAGAATGAGCAGTTTATATATTTTGAGGCTGCACGAGGCTGGCATATAGGATTTATTGAGATTGAGGAGTGGTGAGCTGTTATTAATTGATGTTAGCTTATTTGCGAAAAGAGTTAAATGTTATTACTTGATGTTAGCTTATTTGAGAAAAGAGTTGCAAATAAGTGTACCTTTTCATTATCACTATAATAATGGGTATTATCATACCCAATATTTAACCGAAGTAATTTAACCGAGGACGCATAGATTTCAGGAGGGATAGGATTAAGAAAACAGGGCGAGGATTTGAGGAAATAAATCAGCATTATCATGGACTTAGAGGGGTTTACTGTCATATCTAGGTCCAAAGCCTCACTTCCAATTTCATTGAGGATACTCATAGGGTCGCTTATTAAATTTCTGAAGCAACTTCCAACAATCGTTAGGTCATCAACAAATTTCCAACGGTCAGGAACTTCCTTCGCGAGGCTATTAATCATGACTGAAAAAAGGAGGGGGCCTAGGAGAGCTCCTTGGGGTATGCCATTGTAGATAGGGAGAGGATTTGGGTAATGGTTCTGGTATTTAACCACCTGCGATCTATTTGTTAAAGAGGATGCAACCAATTTTATCAGTAAGGGATCGATATTGAACTTGCTTTCTAGTTTTTCAATTAAAATATTGTGGTTAACAAGGTCAAAGGCTTTCTGAAGATCAACGGAAATTAAGTTTAGCCAGTTTTTAGGCTTTTCGAGGATTTTCCGGATGTGGTCAACAAATCTAACCTATTCTGGTATTTAACCACCTGCGATCTATTTGTTAAAAAGGATGCAACCAATTTTATCAGTAAGGGATCGATATTGAACTCGCTTTACAGTTTCTCAATTAAAATAATGTGGTTAACAAGGTCATTGGCTTTCTGAAAGTCAATGGAAATTAAGTTTAGCCAGGAATTAGGCTTTTTGAGGATTTTCCGGATATGGTCAATAAGAGAAACGAGGTAGTGGGGAGTAGAAGTTGATTTTAGGTTTCCGAATCGCTTCAGGTCAGTAAGAGGTATAATTTTTTCCTTTAGCAAATCTGCAAGGAATCCTTCATACAATTTTGAAAAAATAGGAGTAAGCGTAATAGGTCAAACGCCTTCAAAGCCATGTTTTCCGTTTTTTTTTTCAAAGGAGTAGTGAAAACCTGTTTCCAAATTGTTGGAATTTGCCTAGACTTAGTAATTTAGTTAAACAGGACAGACAAGGGCTTAGACAGGAAGTCACCAAAGGCTCTAATAAGAGGAAACGGAATATCCAAAGGACAAACACTTGTCTTTCTTAGTATCTTAATTCTTTTTTCAATCTCAGACAGGAAAATAGTCGGGAAAAGGGGGTTGGGGTTCAATGGAAGTGAGAAATTTATTTAGACTATTTGCATTAACATCAGGGGACTCTGGTAAGTTGAAATTAAGCTGGTCAAGACTCCTGCCACATAGCTTTTTAACCTCAGAATACCAGTTTTTTGGCTTGTTAGTGAACAATTCTTCGATCTTATTTTTGTAGTACAATCGTGCCAATTTACGAATTTCTCTTTTAATTGATTTTCTTACTATATTGGCTTTATCGAGTTTACCATTTTTAAACAGCTTCAATTTGGTTCTAATTTGTGTTTTTATTGTTTGGTTAATAAAGGGTTTATCACTTGAGCACCTTTTAAACCTTTTTTCTGGGAAACAAATTTGATATTTATCAATTAGCTTTATATGAAACGTGGCTGTTTTCTCATCAAGGTTTTGTAAACTATAAATGCCGAACCAATCTTCAGAACTCAGCCACATACCGAAAGAAAGAAGACCAGAATTTTGAAGAGGGCGGTAATGAATGAATGAACTTTATTACCCGTAAAGTATAAAAAACACAAAGTACGGAGTATTATAAATAAACAAAAACAAATACGATAAACAGCGAAGGAAAACAAAATTCAAACTATCAAAAGACAACATGGACTAATTAACCAGTATCAATATGGAAAAAAGGCTGGAGAGGGTCATAAACGTGAATAAAGTTGATGGTCTTTTTACATAAATCATCACTGGAAGACCGAATCCGAGAAGGTAAATCAATTAAACCAAATCGAGCTATTATTTTTTTGTTTCGGTGCCATCTAGGAAGCCGGAGGAGGAATTTGCAATATCTGAAATAAGCCGTACGTAGAGTATGTCGATCTTTC